>NW_027097880.1:0-100000 GCF_019320115.1 Miscanthus floridulus | reverse complement strand
GTAAAAGCAGGTGAAAAGTCATCTTAGTGGAGTAGTTGATGAATCTTCTTTAGTTCTCGCGCAACCATCTTCCACTAAAAGGGTCATAACTCCTAACCCGGAAGTCACCGTTTGTTGCATTGGAAACTAGAGTCACATATCTTTTCAATGATATAGTATCTATATGAATGTTAAAACCCTCGATATTAATACTAACAAGTCACAAAATTTAGCAATAATTCTACATGCTTCCATGGTCTTATCAAAAGGTATAACCAAGACACATTTGTGCAAATTAATATCAAGTCCTTATATCAATGGAAAAGATATTTTTAATTCTGCATGTTTCCATGGTCTTATCAAAGGTTATAACCAAGACACATTTATGCAAATTCATATCAAGTCCTTATATCAATCACTACTGGATTCAGGTTCTTTGCCGAGTGCCTGAGGCACTCGGTAAAGCCTTTGTCGAGTGCGGCACTCGGCAAAGAACACACGGCAAAAAATTGATCGGCAAAGCCCTCTTTGCCGAGTGTCTTTTATCGAGTGCTGTGACCATGGCACTCGACAAAGCTAGAAAAATGGTTTTTCGAGCACCTATTTTTCCAGCTTTGCCGAGTGCTGTGACCATGGCACTCGGCAACGGGGTCCTTTGCCGAGTGCAACACTCGGCAAAGTGACCCAAAACGGCAATTTTTAATTTTTTTTACATTCCATCATGACAAATAAATTCATACAAACATATATCATATATATATCTCATCCATCACATATATATCTCATCCATCCACACATCCATCCGCATATATCACATCCATCACAATATATATCACATATATAATAATAAGTGTTCAAGTCCATCCAAATAAATCCACAAGTCCATCAAAGTCCACAAGTGCATCACAAGTATATCACAAGTCCATCACCAAGTGACACAACAAATGAAAAAAATACAACGTGCACTCATCTCGGCCACTGCGACTGTGGTGAAGGCCCAGCTCCATCATTCGGAGGTGCATGAGGTGGATTATTCGAACCACTGTCAGATAGAGACTGCACAAAGGAGAAAAGATTGCATGTGAGACAAGATTATTTGGATAGATAATCTAGGAAGGTAGAGGCCATACAAGCAAAGCACAAGCGAAAGTAAAAAACTTTCATACTCACAGGAGTAGCGACAGCTGCAGGACGTGGAGGCAGAGGTGGAACCAACAACCCAGCTGACAGAGAGAAGCCCATATGTTGCCCAAGCCTTTGTAGGAACTCTGTAATGTCCGTCAGCCTCTGCACCTAGGCCTACCGCTCAGCCCGCTCAGCCTCCAGCTAGGCCGCCATCCTCTGTTGCCTGGCCTCCAGCTCCTGACATTGCCTCATTTCTTGTTCTAGCCGGGCCTACAATATTTTACTCCAATGTTTCAGTAATGTAAAGCTAATTAAGGTGTGTAAAGATCAATGTATGACGAGTAAAATAGGAATAACCTCGAGTGCGTCGACCCGGTGCTGTGCAGCAATCGGCCATGTATGAATGGCCGGGCTCTCGCTCATGCTCCGTGCTCGGATCTAGGAAAGAGAGGGAGTAGAGGCCGTGTCGATGACGCCATCGCCAAGCCAGAACCGTCCATGCTTCTTGCCTTGCCCCGCCCTCATGACGGCCTCTCCATCAAAGTCCTAGGTGCTCAGATCGTGGTCTAGCCTATGGAGCGACCTCGCCACCTTAGTGTACTCACTGATACGGGAGTGGACGCTCGAGTTCATGCATTACATCAATGTTATATGATAGAAGAAGGTCATCGAAATAGGGGAGCCTCGTCATGCTCGAGATATGAGTCCACATATGTTGTTCACCATATCCCACAAAACCACCTTCTTCATTGGGCATGAGAGCATCTATCTGAGCATGAACCTCGGCACCAGTCATCATCCACAATGCAGGGTTTGTCACTTTGACACCTTTCGTAAAGTTCTTGATGTCTTGTCTGAATAGATGGTCAAGAGATAGGAATTGACGATGTCTGTCAAACGATGAATACTTGCCACCCTTCTGCAATCAAATGAACCTCACACCTTCCTTGCATATTGGGCATGGGAACTTCCCGTGAACACACTAGGCGTAGAATATCCCATACGCCAGGAAGTCATGCAGGGAGTAGTGGTACCAAACGTGCATTTTGAAGGTTGTCTTTGTAGCTCGATCGTATGTCTATACCCCTTCATCCCAAGCATGGACCAATTCATCAAACACAGGCTCCATGAACACACCCATATTACTCCCTGAGTGTCCAGGAATTATCAACAACAAGAATACGTTATGTCATTAAAAGGAGACACCGGGGGGGATTAAGGGGGATAATGAAGATGGGCCAACATGTGTATGTGGCAGCCATCATTCCATAAGGATTGAACCCATCTATTGTCAGCGTGACACATACATTACGAGCCTCATCTGTTTTGTCACGATGTTTTTCATTAAAGCGGGTCCAAGCTTCACCATCGGATGGATGTACCATCTTGTCAGGATTGTACCATTTGCCATTTTTGTGCCATGTCATCTGTTTCGCGGATTCCTCAGTCATGTATAGCCGTTGGATCCTCAGTAGGAACGGAAGGTACCATAGGATTTTCATGGGGATCGTAAGTTGCCTCTTCTAGCCATCATCAGAGTCTACCTCCAGGTACCTAGAGGATTTACACTTTGGACAGAACTTTGCATGCTCATGTTCTTTCCTAAATAGGGCGCACCCCTTCAGACAAGCATGTATCTGCTTATACGGCATCTTAAGTGCACGAAGGAGTTTCTGTGACTCATACATGTTCTTTGGCAGAATGTGGCCCTCCGGAAGCAGGGTGCCAATCACGGCCAACATCTTATCAAAGCCTTCTCGACTCAAGTTTAACTCGGACTTCAACCCCATTAAGCGTCCAATGGCATCTAGTTGAGACACTATTGATCGATCATGAAGGGGTTTCTGTGCTGAGTCCATCATGTAGTAGAACACCTGTGCGGCTGCCTCCATCTCCTCCTTCTCACGTCCCTCATCGAACTGTCCTTGGTGAAAATCATCTAACATGTTTGCTACCCCAGCATCAACATCAAAAGCCTCCACCCGTGGTCTTACCACCTCCTTTCTCATACGATGGGCTTCACCATGGTGGACCCACCAGGTGTAGTCCGACGTAAATCCATTTTTCATAAGATGTTTACCTATTTCCACCTTGTTTACCCTTCTCCTGTTTCCACATTTATTGCAGGGACACAAAACTAGGCAATGTCCTTTAGCAGTCTTGCCAAATGCACTGTTCAAGAAAGCATTGGTCTTGTTCATCCATTCCGTGGTGTAATCACTCTGACTTCTCCAGCCCGTATACATCCACTAACGGTCATCCATCCTCTAACATATGTATCAGCAAGTAATGTAACCATCAATTACATATACATGGTGTTCCTATTGTCTAATAGGTGAGGATAGGTCCTAATCTCACCCGCGGATGCATAGTTGAGGTTAGTTTCCATGCTCTACTTCTATCCGAGATAGAATTTCGGCAGCACCTCCCCGCTGTTCTCTAGATACACGTCCTGCCAAAGAAGAGTGCATATCCGGAGAACAACAAGGAGGTGATGCCGAAACTCTATCTCAGACTGGAGCAAACCATGGAAACTAACCCATCTACGCATCCGCGGGCTATCCAAAAACGTGGACAATCCGAAACAGATACGGTCATAGATATGCAAAGATCTGCATACCTCCAACCGTATCTCTTTCGAATGGGAGACGCCTAACTGGGTTACGCGATCTACGACCATGATACGGAAAGAGGGGTTATACCTAGGGTGGCGGCGGAGTTAGGCTAGCGGGGCCGTGGCGGGTCGGTGCAGTGGCGAGGCGACACTGTGCAGGCAGACTGGCACGACGACGGGAACTCCGACTCGGCTCCGACGGGCTCTTCTCTACAAAAATGGAACAAAATACTGTCATTTTTAAAAAAATTCGACAGAACCTCTCTTGTACGGTGAGGTTTTCAAAACCTGCAAAAAACAACGGCACGATGGCCGACAAGCACATATGTCTCAAGAGAATCCATGTAGTTTGGACATCAATCCATGCAGAAGAATATATCCAAGTAGTACCACTACTTCTACTACTACTACTACTTCCACTATTGCTACTACTACTACCACTAATTCTACTACTACTACCACTATTGCTACTACTACTACCGCTAGTTCTACTACTACTACCACTAGTTCTACTACTACTACTACCACTACTTCTACTACTACTACCACTAGCACTACTACTACAACTAATACTACTACAACTATCACTACCACGACAACAACAAGAGAGAGGGCATACCTGAGGGGCGCCGGGGGTAGGGGCGAGCGGCGTCGGGGTCGGGGTCGGGGTCGCCGGAGTCAGGAACGGGGTCTAGTTTGTAAGCATCGTACGTGACAATATGCACGAAATCTTCTAAAATTTTTATCATAGCCTCCACATACGATATCACATCATCTCAACAAGTTTCATGATTTTTGGACTTCGTTTGCTTTTTATAGAATTTAAAAACACTTCGCACGCAAGTTCGCAGTCATGTTTCGTGAACAAGATGTCCGAAATTTCGGGTCTGTTCCTGGATACGGCCTCACACTACACTCAGTAACATGACTATCATTTTTTGAAACATTAAATTTCATTATTCGTACCACGTGCAGTTCAAATTTATATTTTTCAAAAAAATCAAGTAAATGAAATAAAGTAACTAAATATATCAAAAAGCCACAAAAAATCCCCAAATTCTAACGAGGAGTTCCTGATACTTTAAAAGGGCTGCACAAAAAATTTGGAGGCAAAAAAAAACTTTACCGAGCGTCGGGGCATGGCACTCGGCAAAGGGGGTCTTTGCCGAGTGCCAAGAATAAGGCGCTCGGCAAAGATGTTTTTTGAAATTTTTTTAGAAATTTCCTCTTTGTCGAGTGCCTTCACAGGGGGGCACTCGTCAAAGGTATTTAAAAAAAAGTAATTTTTTTAATTCCTCCCTTTGCCGAGTGTCGAAGCTGTTAGGCACTCGGCAAAGACATTTCAAAAAAAATATTGAGTCTTTGCCGAGCGCCGTGTCAGGGACACTCGGCAAAGTATTTTTCAAAAAAAAAATTGTCGAGTGCCTAACAGCAGGCACTCGGTAAAGAAGGACATGGCCGAACACCGTTACGCGGGACAGCCTATGCCGAGTGCCGCGCTTTTGCCGAGAGCCTGGCACTCGGCAAAGAAGTCATTTGCCGAGTGCCCTTTTTTACCGAGTGCTCGGCACTCAACAAAGAATTTTTTGCCGAATACCCGATTTTTAACACTCAGCAAAGCAGTTTGCACTCGGCAAATGCCCTGTTTCCAGTAGTGAATGGAGAAGATTTTTGTCACCGGAGAAGACATTATTCATCATCCCATCAGTTCTTCGTCATTGCTTATATAGACATTTTTATTGCCACTTCAACCATAGCAGTTCTCACTTTGAATCATCCATAAAGCAATAAACAGCTGCTCTAGTACAACAATGGTAGCCTGCAATAGCGGATGCTAAGTGCAACAATAGAGCAACCACTATAATCTTCTTTTCTGCTATCCTATATATATATATATATATCAATATTCAATCGCGAGAAAGGTAGATGTTCGCTACCACTATAGCGGCCGGCCGGCCGCTGTTGCAAAGTTAATAATGCTATTCGTTAGGGAGATGTAAACCAAAATTGTTTACCACTGGTTGCATGTCAACACCATCACGCCTGTGTCCATATATATATGCATGTCAGCATGTCTGGTGGCCAGTCTTGGGTTTATGTGAGGATTGGGATTTCAGAGAGATGGGAGGGTTAGGGGCAGGCAAGGGATAGATGCATGTGATGCCGATGTGTCCATGTGTTATTGAGGAAGATCCTAATTTACCTGTTAGCGTTTGGTCCGGAGAAACCTTGGTGGAGTGTGATTAGAGGAGGTTGGTAAACTTTATTTTTTGATAAGTGAATGATAAGAAAATGATGAAAATAAGGTGCAACCAACGTATACGCATGCATGCGTGTATATACTCCCTCCGTCAAAAAAAAAAGATGCTATGAGATGTGTGCTGGTCAGACTTTCTCAAATTTGACTAGCTTTATAGAAAATATTAACAACATTTATATTACTAAATAAATTTATTATGAAAAAATATTTTGCGATTTATCTAGTGATACTAATTATACATTATAAATACTAATATTTTTTTATATATAATTGGTCAGAGTTGAAAATGTTTGACTTTTCAAAAAGTGAGAATGACATTAATTCTTTGTGGGACCGAGGAAGTACTTGTTATATATACATTGTATTTAGCAAAATTGTTGAGTATTCTCGGAATATCCGGACATCCATACTGGATCTCGGCTCCTGCATGGCACGGTGACACCTTAGCTTAGTCTGCTGATGAACCGTCCTGGAGTGGAGAGATTTTGCAGGAATTGTATTAGTTTGTTTGAGAATTTTTTTATGCAATGTAGTATATATGATCGCTATCAGCTATTACTACGTACACTCCGTTGGTTATTAGGTTAGGCACTCGTCAGATGGCTTTCAATCGAAAAAGACAGTTACGTGTGCCATCGATCCTCTAACTAGTTCCTAGTGTTTGGCTGTTTGCTCCTCCTCGAGACTCTATCGCTCTTGGTTTGGACTTGGCTTTGAAGCTTTGACTTCCCCCATATCGCAAAACATAGAAGTACCACTGCCTACGTTCGTTGCAATTATAAGGCAAATCAGAACATATTTTTATTTAATTAGGTTTGTCCACAATTATTCTTAAGTACTCTTACATAATTTTTCTCCAAATTGAAATCTAAGCGGCTATGTTAGCTCAAAGAACTAACTAATAGCTAATTGTTAGGTGGTTAGTACGACACTAATTGGCTTATTACTTGACCAAAAGATCTAACAGATCCAAATAGTCCACTTTATAGTTATAGTTCATTTTGAACTATTCAACCATTCAGCTTTTAAAAAACGCTACCCACTCTGTCCTAATTTTTTTTTATGTTTTAGTTTTGTCCTAAGTCAAGCTATCTTAAGTTTAACCAAATCAATAGAGAAGTTTGCTAACATTTATGACACCAAATAGATAAACTATAAAAATATGTTTTATTGCAAATCTAGTAATACTTATTTAGTAATATAAACATTAGTATTTTAAGCTTAGATAATTTGACTTGGGACAAAACTAAAACATCAGGTTTTTAGGACAACTTATTAAAAAGTTTAGTTAATGTATACGTATGCTAATCAGTAGACCCTTAGATTCTACTAAGAATACATCTGAGATCTCATCCTCCAATGGTACAGCAAACTTATACTCGCTATTACAAATGGAAGCAGTTCGGAACAATGATACGAACCAAGTGAAAACTTGTATCGAATTCGTATATTATTACAAACAAAAAGAGCTATATACTCCTAGTACTATTTATGATGGATATTGTAGCATCCTTACCTTAGAAAACCCTTCAAAAGTTTCAGCTATTGATGATCAAAGCTTAGAAAAGTTGCTTTGGGACAACTAGTTGATAGTGAAGCAAAGAAAAACAGCTTTATGTTGGTGAACGCACGTCAGCCAGTTGATTAGTAGGTCCTGCTCGCGGCAACTTTTTTTGAGCTGAAAAGAGCTAACTAGTATCTAATAGGGAATTTTTGCCACAGGACATCACGAAAACGCATATTTTGCTGCAACACACCGCCAACGTCATCGTTTGCTGAGTACCACTATGAATTCGATTATGTTTGCCACAGCACACCGCGACCATTATTTTAATGATTTCCAGAGTTTGGGAGAGAGAAACCTTCTAAAATGACATCAGATGCCCCTGTGGACCGGCATTGGTCGACCAGATCCGACTTGGTGGAGCCAGACCAGGTTTGAGCCGGACCC
Source organism: Miscanthus floridulus (assembly GCF_019320115.1). NCBI lineage: Eukaryota > Viridiplantae > Streptophyta > Magnoliopsida > Poales > Poaceae > Miscanthus > Miscanthus floridulus. The sequence goes on along the minus strand of NW_027097880.1, from coordinate 92,071 downwards.
GACTAGGTCGAGCCAAACCCTAGCCAAACCAGGTCAACGCCGTCGCAGCTCGTCTTCTCCACTCTCCCTTCCGCCGTCACCACTCTCCCTCGCAGACACTCTCCCTCGCCACCGTCACCTCCCTCATGGCCTCACCGCCACTCTCCGTCGCCACCCGCAGCTGCTACCCTCGCCGCGCCCCTCGCCGCCACCCCTGACTCCACCCTCGCCGTCGTAGCCGCCGTGCCATTACATGGATGCGTGAAGATGGCTTCACCAGTGCAACAGAAGCGGCTCCGCCCGAGCATCGATTCACCGTCGAAGGGGGTGAATCTGTCATGGGTTCCTGACGGGTATGCACTTTCCCCTCTTCCACCAATTGTTTGTTGTTCTTGTCTTGCAATGAAATCGAGGACGATTTAGTTAGGGTTTTCACGAATTCTTGTTTTAGGATGGACATTAGTTCTGCAATACGGATAGCGGTGCGTGTCCCAGCTTACTATGAGGTTTGCGATGACGGTAGGCACGTTGGTCATAGTGCAACAGATTTTTAGCTAATTCGGGATAGGGACACTCTTAATCTCAAGGATTTAACTGCGGATGTATCTAAAAGAGTGTGTCCTGGGAAGAATCAGGGGTTCAATTTGTGTTTTTTTAACAAGCACAAGCAAAGTTATACCAATCTAACCTCTGATTCAACTTTGATGAATGCTACTGAGAACTATTGGGAGCTAAGGAGGCTACCTTTGTTTGTGAGTTTCTATGATACAGTTCCTGTTTCATTTAGTCAGAGTGTGTCTTTGGATAATGAGGCATGTGCTACTGTTGATCCCCCATTGCTGCTCCCTTTGCTTGGTAATGATGGTGGGCAGAACAACCAGTCTGTTGATGCAGCCATGTCTAGTTTAGGTTTCCAGGAAGTTGAGTCTCTCAGCGAGGAAGTGAGTGATTCAGACACTGCTGACTCAACTAACTCTGGTGAATCAGCTGAGAAATCCATACCTGCTCAAGGAAGAAAGGGAAGAGGCAAGAAGCCTGCTGATGATGATGTGGCATGGGAAGAAGATGATGAGGAGTATGTTGGGATCAATGATGAGAACCAATATATGGCAGACCAACAAGATGACCAAGAAGAAGGAGCTGCTGACTCTGACTCTTTTGTTCATGATGATTTGTTAGTTGATGATGAAGCTGGTTGTGAGACTTTTGAGCATGTTACTAACTTAGAGAACCCAACTATAGCCCACCACCAGCAATGAGACCAAGGACATGCAATGAGACTGTGTATGACTCTGATGCACCACCACTAGCAAAGAGACCAAGGACAAAGAAGACCACTGCTGCAGCAGCAACTGTATCCACCCAACAATCACAAATTGAAGGTGCACCACCAGCTCTGACTAACAGCCCAGCTCTGTCTCAAGAAATCAGTGTTGCACCACCAGCTCTGACTAACAGCCCAGCAGCAAACACTAGGAGGTATTTAATCTCTGTCTTGAAATAGCCCAGCATTGTCACTTGTTTCCTCACCTTTTCCTATCATTCCTATTGTTTTATGTGTCTAACAGTCGCAAGAGGGCATTGGAGTATGCTGCTGAAACTTCCCCCCCAACAGCTGACATGAGGCAGAAAAAGAAAGGGAAAAGAATGAAGAAGGACCTGAGCAAGAAGACAACCAAGGCAAGCAAAGTGAACAAGACCACCAAGAAAAAGAAGTCTGAGAGTATGGAAACAAGCAAGACAGTGGCTGTTTCAGAAGAGATGACCAACAAGAGGATCAACAAGAAGAAGTTGATCATAGACATGTGATGACAAAATTTATTAGTTGTTATGTAATGAAACTGTTGTGTAATGAACCTAGTGTGTACTGAACCTAGGGTTGGCTGACTATGTTTCCCTTTTGCGCTTAAAGTCACAGCTTATGGCTGCTGTGTTATGAACACTGATATGTAAGCTTGTTATGAAGGCCAGACTTTATTGGCATGATGACTTTATTATGTGTTATGCCAATTTATCTTAATTCCTGAGTGTGATACAATTATGTGTTATGCCAGTTCAAAAATGAGTGTGACACAATTCTGTTGCAAGAAGATGCAAGATAAGATGCTGGATACATGATTACATACTGATACATAATAAGGTTCACAAATTGAGTCTTTGAAATAAGCTGTTGATAGCTTGATACATGATAAGCTGTTGTTATGCATCACTTAACCAACAACACTAACAAAACTAAAACTAAAATAAACACCTTTACAGCACCAACTACAAGCAGTCTTTCTCCAATCTTATCCATCTTTGTCATCAATTTGCTATTGCTATCAACTAATGCCTTAAGCAGTGCCTCTGAATCTTTGAGATGAATGACTACACTCTCCATCAGTTCTTGGCAGGCATCAACACCTTGGCAGGCCTTCAACATGTCCTTGCCATCCTTCATCACCTCCAGCCCCGTGCCATCACGACCTCTAAGCTGACTGAAATGGCGAGGAAGAACACCTTTGGAGACCAACAAAGGGACATAGTGTTCTTCAAAGTAGTATGTGCGACAGGCATAATCGGTCTGCAAACCAGAGATGAAAAAATCAACAAAAAACGCATCCAAAAAAGAGATGCAATTCCACCACAACTTACATGCTCCAACAGTGGACACTTGTAGAACCGCTTCCCCTTGCTGCTCTCCTTATGTGAAATGCGACCGATGAGAAGGGTTCCGCACTTGGAGCAAGGTACCAATGGCAAGAATCCTGCTTCATCTCTGTAGGGCTCGAGCTCTGGAATGCGAAGTTCGTCTCTGTAGGCCGAGTGCGACGCTCCGAACGGCGTGGATTGCGAGCTCGAAGCCATGGGGATCTAGGGTCCTTGCATAGGGGAACGGGACGGCGCCAACAGAGGAAGAAAAAGGGAGGCGGCGGTAGGAGGGAGACGACCGGGCCGACTTTACCTGGTCCAACCAGACCAGCAATGCGCAGGGGCAAAATTGTCTCCTCACTACGGTTTCTCTCTTCCAAACTCTAGAAATCATTAAAATAATGGTCGCGGTGTGCTGTGGCAAACATAATCAAATTCATAATGGTACTCAGCAAACGATGGCGTTGACGGTGTGTTGCAGCAAAATATGCGTTTTTATAATGTCCTGTGGCAAAAATTCCCTATCTAATAAGTAGTAGTACTACAAACAGTCACAGCCAAAAACCAAAAAAAGAAATACAGCAAGTAGTGTTTATGCTTTGTGTAAGGTGGTGTTTGGATCCAGTAACTAAAATTTAGGAGGTGTGTCGAGAGGATGATGCATGGGGTGTTTGGATACTAATAAAAAAACAAATTACATAATCCGTCAGTACTCTACGAGATGAATTTTTAAGCCTAATTAATCCGTCATTAGCACATGTTTACTGTAGCGACACGTTGTCAAATCATGGACTAATTAGGCTTAAAAGATTCGTCTCGCAAATTAGTCGCAAACTATGTAATTAGTTTCGTAATTAGACTATATTTAATACTCCATGCATGTGTCCAAACATTCAATGGGACAACGACTAAAATTTAGGAGGAGCAACCAAACACCAGCTAAGTATATGATATGCCACGGCAAGTATGAACACTGCTCGACTCGACAGGGTTTGGGCTAGGACGGGAGACGGCCAGCTATGACGCCACTGCGAGTAGGCCAAGAGATGACCTAGGCTATGCCTTCGACGATGGTTTGAGTGATTAGTTCAAAAAAAAATGCTACAGCAGCTATCACATCGAATGTTGCGATACGTGCATGGAGCATTAAATATAGACGAAAAAAACTAATTGCACAGTTTGATTGGAAATTGCGAGACGAACGTTCTAAGCCTAATTAGTCCATGATCGAACACTAATTGCTAAATAAAAACGAAAGTGCTACAGTAGCCAAATTCACAAAAATCACGAACTAAACACAGCCTAAGTGTTTAGAGTTCTCTTTTGTTTTGCACTCCCTTTGTCCTAAAAAGAATATAAATCTTAAATTTGGAGTCAAGATTAGCTAAGATATAAAATTACGCATGTACCCCTGCTATATTATACAGAGTTCCATATGAAGTAATCTTTGTATCTAGAGAATTCTCCACAAATTCAAAATATTTTACATTATCCAATGCCATGGCCCATGAGTCATGCAGTGTTTTTTTTTGTTTTTTATTGGATGGGTCCCACTTGAAAAAGCTGGTCAAATCACAGAATTACTTGATTTTTGAGACGAGATTTGAATCCAGGAGTACGTTCCTTCCGGGGGAGAGAGGGAGTATTGCAGAAAAAATAAAGGGAGCGCAGTTTTGTGGCCCGTCCCGAGCTCCCGGCGTTTGGCAGGACTAGGAGGGCTCAACGACGACCGTGCTGGTGACGTGCTTAGTGAGCACAACTCCCGAGGTGCACGAGCGAGCTGCGAGCAGGAGCAGGTGCCAGGGGGCACGCTGACGCAGACACCGAGGTCCGCCTGTGTAGTCCTCCTGTATGACCTGTGCTGTATTACTGTCCGTACTCTACCAAGTTCGCTTGAGCTCATCGAGAGTCGGCTCTATTTTAAGTTACATGTCAATATTTTTGTTTCATAACAAATTAGCTTTATAAATTGACCGCACCAGCGATAATCCTATCTAAGAAGGCCGACAAATACAATGGCGTGCTGCGTGCAGTGCAGGCAAGAATCAGTAATGAATGCGCAAAGGAGAGGCCCTCCTCCTCCTGTCTCGAGACCCGAGGCTAGCTGGATGTCATTCCTCCATTCCGTTCCACAGACGACGGCGACGGTCGCAATGTCGCATGCTGCTTCGGCTCATCGGCTGCACTGCACTGCTCTGCTGCAGGGTGAGCAGCAGCCAGTGGCCGAAGAAAGCCAGCAGGGTGGCCTTCGGCGGATTGGATTGGACCAGACAGACGTGGAGACACCGGAGGGAGACGAGACGACAGAGGGTGCTAGGAAAGCCGGCGGGCAAGGGGTGGTGTCCCCCGGCGAGGCGGCAGTGCGGCGGGCGGAAAATGCTGTCGGACGCAGCAGCCACCGGCACCCCTGCCACACGCGTCCCGTCAATCATTCCCTGCTGGCTGAGTAGTAGCCTGCTACGGCTACGGCGCTCCTCCTCTGGGGTCTGGACACTACGCAGTTTTTTTTTTAACACTTTTTAAACTAATTTTAAATCTAACACTATTTAATTTTTTTTTTCAAAACTAACATTTTTTGTCGTGCCTATTGCCATGATACGGCGAGAGAGATGACGTGGCGACGACCAAGGCGCTGACCGGTGACGTGGTAGGGTCTGTCGCGCCACCGATCTTAGTGCGGCAGTGAGGCGCCCTGATCGGTGGCGCGACAGAGCCGGTTAAAAGGGTTGTGGCCCAGTCCCGCCTGTCTTCGCTCCTTCGCCTGCTTGTTCACCTGTCCGCCGCGCCTGCCCACCGTCGCGCCTGTCTGCCCGCCACTCCCAAGAGTTGTCGGTGCCCGACCCTCTGTTGTCGCCTCCCTCCCTCCCCTTTCATTCCCTGGCCGCCTCCCTCCCTCCTCGGCCTCGTTCAAGGTAATGACGCACTTTTTATTTTCGTTTGAATGCTGGATTGAAATATTATGAATGGGAGTATAGGTTAGGAGGGAAATTATGTTTGGGAACTATAGGCTATAGTTTGGAGGAAGATATTAGTTTGATTTTGTCGATGTTAAGGTTAATTATTTAGTTAGAAGTATATTTACCATGTATATTTTTGTTTCTATAAGTATTGATTATATTATTTGAGTTGCAATGCAAATGATTATATTTTACATTAATTTGCGTTGTTTTGATTGATGTTTAATTTGAACCGTTTTATTAGATGGAAGACATGTTTCGGGAGCAGTTGTGGCGAAAACGCGATCGTCCTAGAGAATTGTACCCCGACGAGTCTAGCAAAGATGCCCCGTCCCTCCTGACCTCCCTATCTCTAACTGTGACTGTGGTCGTCCGGCCGACGTATTTCAATCAAGACATCCGGACACATCGGCTCGTTGCTTCTACACATGTAGTCGTTTTAATGCAAGTAATTGTTTCTATATATTTTTTTCTTCATTTGTATTACTAGGTTACTAATATTTTGTTAGAATTTTGTTGTGTAGGCCTATGAGAGGTGCTTTTTCTTTCAGTGGATCGACGGTACGGTCAAGTTTAACCCTAGGTACCTCCTTTTCGACGATGGTGGAGAGGGCGACATCTATGAGAGCAATTCGAGCGGTGGGTTCCACCCCCCTAACTCCCTCCAATGACGGCTAAGGAGAAGCACTTAGCCATAGTTAGACGACTCGAGGAACCTCCTCTGTGCGATTACGGAGATCGAGCTATGATAAACCCTGAGAATACGTTAGAGTTTATGTGTCCAAACAAGCATGAAGTAAGTGCAAAGTGTATGTGTTGAAATGTTGAGCTATATGTGTTCATGTACTAATGTCACCTTATTTAGGTGTTTTCAATGGCGAAGTGTTTTTTAAGGAGTGGTTGTATGGTCCTAAGAACCAATGGCCGGAAGAACCGCCAAAGGTTAAGGAAAAGAAGAAAGAAAGGGTAATTTACAAAGCACCTCCTGTCATGTGCGAATGTGGTGTTAAATCCAACTATGGCCTAGTCCATTCGGAGCTTAGAATAGGCCATTAGTGCGGCCATATGGTTGACTATGATGAGGTTGGTTATTTTTGTGGTAAACATGAAATCGTATTTTGTTTCTTTTGCTAAGACATATATGATATAATTTTTCGTTTGAACAGAGCACTAGGAAATGCAGGTGGGAATGTTATGATGGTTAAGCTAAGTTCTTGGATGAACTGAAGGGGATGCAAGTAATTGCACGAAAGAGGGGATATGGACCTGACTACGTCAACCTATTCGCTAAACATCACAAAGACACCAAAATCCAGAAAACACGATAGAGGACATACCTCAACGGGTCCCGAAAACATATCCCTCCGGTGTCCATAAACCATTTCAAGCCAGGGTTATAGTAATGCATTGCACATAAGATACGGGGCACCCTGTTGTACGCTTCCTCCAACTACCCCAACGAATCGCCAGAGTAATTTACTTAGCACGCCAAGCCTTTCCGTACTTCACATCGTACTTAACAAATCCAGATATGGACTGTTGTAAAGAATACACCAAAATATCGTTATTATCATCAACGAGCCCCAATATACGACGGGCAAGGTAACATGCAGTGAGCTGCTGATGATTTTCCTTCCCTCTATTTGTTAGGTGAAGGGTCGAGATGGCGACTAGAGGGGGGGTTGAAGGGTCGAGATGGCGACTAGAGGGGGGGTGAATAGTCTTTTCTAAAACTTAATTGCGTCGGCTAACCGATACAAATGCGGAATTAAAACTATCGGTCTAGCCAAGACTATACCCCACTATATATGTTCACTAGCACCTTGCAAAGATAACAATTATGCAACAAAGGTGCTGGGCTAGCTAGAGCTCTCCTAAACAATTCTAGGAGCAAGGTTACACAAACCTAGGCCACTAGTACTTTAAGCGACAAGGGAGCTCCTACACATGCTAGTAAGCAAAAGCACAAAGCTAACGATGCTCACTAGCAATGCTCAATAACAAGGCAACTAATGCCTAATTAGAGAGCGCAAATACTTAGCTACACAAACTAAGCAATGTGACTAACAAGGTTACTAAAACCAAATTAGCCACGCAAGGGAGCTACTTCAATGCTACACAAGCAAGAAGGTAATTAGCAAGCTACACAAGCTATCTAATTACAAGAGCAACTACACAAGCTTAATATGTATAAAAGTAATTGCAAGCTTGTGTAACGGGGATGCAAACCAACGGGAAGAATAAGGTTGACACGATGATTTTTCTCCCGAGGTTCACGTGTTTGCCAACACGCTAGTCCCCGTTGTGTCGACCGCTCACTTGGTGGTTCGGCAGCTAATTAGCATCACCCGCTAAGCCCGCACGTCGGGCGCCGCAAGAACCTACCCCTTGAGTGAGGGTAGCTCAATGACACGCTTTACTAGAGTTGCTCTTCGCGGCTCCCGCGGGGCGAGCACAATGCCCCTCACAAGCACTTCTCCGGAGCGCCGCACAAGCTTCTTGCGCGCTTCGACGGAGACCACCACCAAGCCGTCTAGGAGGTGGCAACCTCCAAGAGTAACAAGCACCATCGGCTTGCAACTCGATCACCTAGTGCCACTCGATGCAACCTCACGATGCAATCGCACTAGAATCGCTCACTCACATAATCAAATGATCACTATCAAGTATGTGTGTGATGGAGGGCTCCCAAGCACTCACAAGCATGGACACTAAGTCCCTTGAGGTGCTCTACTCCAGCCATGGCCGAAGGCCACTTCTATTTATAGCCCCAAGGGCTAAACTAGCCGTTACCCCTTCACTGGGCAACGGTCGGGCCTACCGGACGCTCCGGTCGTGTTGACCGGACGCTGGACCTCAGCGTCCGGTCGCCCACAGACGACCACGTGTCCCGGTTCCAACGGTCACTTGACCTGACCGGACGCTCCAGCTTCAACTGACCGGACGCTGAACCCCCAGCGTCCGGTCGTTTCCAGTAAGCTCCCGAGCATGACCGGACGCGTCCGGTCGAACGCGATTGGACGCAGCCAGCGTCCGGTCACTCTCCAGCTACTGCGTCACCGTACGTCAGCCTGACCGGACGCAGCCTTCCAGCGTCTGGTGCATTCAGATCCAGCGTCCGGTCAGTTGACCGACGCCGGCATCTTCGCGACCAACTCGTTTTCACTTCTAACTTCTTCACCCTTGCTCCAATGTGCTAACCACCAAAAACTTGCATCCGGCGCAATAGAAAATAGGCATTCTATTTTCCCGAAAGCGCCGAAACCCATCTCACCCCTGCAAACACCACCTCCTGCAAACACCACCTCCTTTGTAAATGTGCCAACACCACCAAGTGTACACCACAATGTGTATGTGTGTTAGCTTTTCACAATCATTTCCCAAAGGATGTTAGCCACTCAACTTGCCACGCCACTCGATCCTAGCGACAATGCAAAGTTAGATCACTCGAGTGGCACTAGATGACCGATATGCAAACAAGTTTGCTCCTCTTGATAGTACGGCCATCTATCCTAAACCCGGTCATAAACTTCTCTACACACCTATGACCGGTGAAATAAAATGCCCTAGGTTATACCTTTGCCTTGCACATTCCATTCCATCTCCTCCAATGTTGATGCAACACATGCACCAACACGATCAACAATGATATGATCCACTTCATATCATCACATGATCATATTGGTTCATCGATCTTGACTCTACTTGCTCTTCACCGTTGCCATCGTCCATCGACGCCAAGTCTTGCTCAAGCTTCACCGCCACGCGGTCCATCACTCCAAAGCCTTCGACTTGCCCTTCACGCTTGCAACCGGTCCATCAAGCCAAGTCTTGTCTTGATCTTCTCCACCTTGATCACATGACTCAATGTCATGTCTCATGTGCATTTAAGCTCCTTCATCATCACATGTGTGAGCTTTGCAACATCTCCAAGCCATTTTCACCTTCATGGCATATGTTGCTCACACACATGTACCTGTGGACTAATCACCTGTGTATCTCACATAAACACAATTAGTCCACCTAAGTTGTCACTCAATTACCAAAACCAAACAAGGACCTTTCATTAGGCAAGTGTGGGGTTCGACAACTTTACTTATCCTCCACTTGCCATCACTCTGTCTCTTTTGTGCATTTAACCTCCACATACAACCATTTTTTCATATCACGTGGTACCTCAACTTCTGGTCCGAATGAGTGACGCTGTATGGCCTATGGTGATACACAGCATAGTCATAAAGAAAGAGCTTCATCTCTGACATTGTATTGAATATCATCCACTTCCTAAGGGTTTCTTTCTCATGGTCATACAATGATTTCCTACACATCTATAGACCGGTGTCACAAACTGCTATATCCATCATGCTGACATCCCTATAGTTTAGAACGCCCCTGAAAGGTATGTTCATCAACCTTAGTTGCTCAAGCTCAGTCGTTGTGTAAGGTGGTGGTGGAACATACTGCTGCGCTTCGCTAATTCTACCCCATGAATCATAGGGGGTATCATCTGCTGGCAAATTTGTGACTAGACTACCCTGAGCCTAGATAGCATGCAAAACCTCAGTTGGTACTGGTGATGGCATACAATGAACAGGTACTGGCATGGCATCAACCAGTGTGGGCATAGCATGTCTATCTCCCTGGTCACCATCTAAATTGTTCGAATCACTGCTAACTACATCACTGATTCTGTCCTCCTCTTCCAGTTCGAACTCGTTCACATCAAAATCATTGCTTATACAACCTACTTGACTTGAATGAAACTGCTCCTGTGTCAACTGACCGTCCAAATCCATGTTACCCTGAGCTGCTTTCCCTTCGACCCCCAATTCTTGCTCATTGCCTCCAACACCATCAATGGACAGCCCGTCCTGGACACCCTGCATCCTGTACCCATTCTCCACTACCACCTCAGCCATGGGCACATTAGAACCTTGGAGCACCGTAGTGTAGCGGGATCAGTGAGCAGGGTCGTGCAAGGGCATGAGGACATAGTGTGTCGTAGTCTCCCTAGTATCAAACCTCCCCTTCAGTGTGAAATCGCTGCCAAACTTTGCATTCAAACAGACACAAAGGTCATTGAAGCTAGGAGGTTCATCAAACCATTCCAATTCTTCTTCCATATCCTTAAACATACCATCTTCTCTCCTAACACTTCCTCCGTAAAAAAACTCTAACACAACAATCCATCTACAAAAGCATTTCAAGAAACATCAATTCATCAAAATCGTCGAACGTAATGTCCATAGTAATATTAATACCTATTCTAACTATAACTATACTAACTAATCTAATATTAACATCTATACAAGGCTAACTACAACAACTAATGTATAACTAGACTCACTAACTATACTAACTACGCTAGACTCACTAACTAACTGCGCTAGACCGGGCCATGAGTCGCGGGCGCTGGCCTCGGCGGCGGCGGCGGGTGGACACGGGATAGAGAGAAGGGCGTGCGGTAGTTGGGAGCGGTGTATAGCGCGACAGTGAGGGCGACGGCGGTAGTCGCGGGCCCTGCAATGAGGGCGGCGACGCGGCAGTGACGGTGGTGGCAGGTGTGGTGGGCGTCCGTGGCGCGGAGGGCAGCCGTCGTGCTTGGCTGGAGGGCGCGGCGGGTGGCCGGAGGGGGTGGCGCGCCGGCATGCGGGTGCGGCAGGCGCAGCGGGCGGTCGGTGGCCGTGGCGCGGCCGGCAGCGCGACGTGCGGTGCGCACCCGGCGCGGGCGGTGTGCGGCCGTGACCGGCGGCAGGCGCAGCGACCGCGGCATGCAGGTAGGACTGGGCCGCGAGCCTTTTAGCCGGCTCTGCCGCGCCACCGATCAGGGCGCGTCACTGCCGCGCCAAGATCGGTGGCGCGGCAGACCCTGCCACGTCACCGGTCAAGGTCCCGGTCGTCGCCACGTCATCCCTCTCGCCGCGCCACCATGCATGGCGCGGCACAGGCGTTTCGTCGCTCCATGGCAATAGGCGCGGCCAAAAGTGTTAGTTTTGAAAAAAAAATTTTAAACAGTGTTAGATTTAAAATTAGTTTAAAAAAGTGTTAAAAAATTCACGTAGGGCAGGCTGCGTGTTGCGGTGCAGAGATCGAGCGGAGACAGGAAACGCTTCGCGCGCTGCGACCGCAACAATCCGTTTTCGTTGGCCTTGCCCCACGCACGCGAGCACAGTAGCCGTACGTACAAGCGCGGGCTGAGCCAGGCCGAGTGGGCTCGGCGGGCCCCAGCCCGCCTGCCCCGCTCATTCATTACGTGAGGTTCTGTAGTCTTTTGGTTCCATAGTAAAAAAAAAGTACAGTACATTTTTTTCAACAGCTAGTTACAGACATAAACGCTCACATACACTAGCGCACGCTCACATCTATAAACGCACACATGTACACCGTATTATATCCCTATGAGCATTTCCGAAGAACTGAGTTGGATCGACAAATCTCGAGATTGACGTGTCGTTGTTGACGGGCACGTCACGAAGAAGTAGTAGAATGAGTCTGGTTTAGTGGACAATCTTTGGTTTGGAGGTTTCATATCCGGCGGTCCTGTTTGCTTGCCAACCATAAGGCGTCACGCCGAGCTTGCGGTGGCAAAAACTGACGCCATATTTGTGGCGAGAATTATTGTCGCTAGCTAGTATAGAAGGTTGTGACATGTAAAATTTGAAGAAAGAACCAAGCAACAACTTTAACAGGGTGTGGCACGCAGCCTTACTTGTAGTGTGGCTAGTGGCAGTGGCCAACCAAACACGCCCATAGTAGCTAGCTCAAGATGACGGACAATGGATTCCTTGGAAATAGAGTGAGCTAGGCGACGAGTTTGGCGCTAGCGACCAGATTTTTGGATGTCCTCTCTCCTCCACGTAATCAAATAGTCAGCTAGGAAAGTTTTGTTGGAGACGCCCTAAGTGGATGTGTAACGTAAACAGCGCGTCCGCAAGCAATCTCATCACAAGACATTCGAGATCCACTCATTTCCTAGTTCCAATTAAGGTAGACCCAAGGTAAATGAGTTGAGTATGAATACCCTAATAGTCGTAGCTTGTTTTTGTTTTCTCGAATACGCAAAAACGCAAAAGATTTCTGCATAATTGTATTTAAGGTAGAACAAATATGGCTCGATTTGCATGGTACTACTAGTAGTACTTTGAATTCAACCTGTTGCTTATTCTTACTCGTAATAACTGGGCATGGATCATTAGGAATTGAACATCTTTAAACCTTGCAGTAAAAATAATTAAACATGCAATCATCTCTATGATACCGGTCTATGCCATGCACATGTCTAGAGCTGCATATCGTTATATATTAACAATAAGAATAATAAAAAGAGGAGTCTAGGGGACTCATACAACCCCTTAAAAGGACATGATCTGTATAGCAGAAATCACCAAAAATCTAAGAAACAAAAAAGAGAAGAAAATACAATAATATAACAGTCATGACCCAAGCTACGGAGCCCCTTTGGAACTGGACACCACTCAGGTGGAGTCCAACACGGACAGAGATGGGATGGTGTGGTGGTTACCGAGAGGAGATCGGACTGGCCGGCCGGCCGGCGGGCTGTCCCTGTATGACAGGCTCAAGTAGCTGGACTGGACATGTCCTCTCTCTCTCATTGCCATTGCTATGCCAACCGGATGGAATGGATACCTTAAACATCTCAACTAACCACGCAATCATATACGCTGCTGCCTGCTGCTCCGATGATCCTACTAGCTAATTCACATGCCAAAATCAGCCTTTTCTAATTCTACAGGTCAGAAAGTACACTAGGAGCTCCAAAAGGGTAGTATGATGTGGTGGGTGCATCATATTATAATAATCATAGTAATAATATGATGTGGATCACACATTCACACCTCTGATGAAGAATTTCATCTGAATCTGCGTCTTAATTTCTTGGAAGGATCTCTGCTGGGAGCATTTGACAACATGCATGTGCACGCCACCAAGCAGCAACAGACATTCTATGTAGTAGGCGAAACTAAAGCTACAGGATATGTATGTACAAGGTTGTCTATGAGACATGAACGTGGCTTGTTCGCTTCTGAGTAGATGAGTAGCTGATGCTACATTCTTGTAATGATTTTTGGGCTCAACTCTCTTGGGTATGTTTGGATGCTTGGTTCTTACGAGGGCAAAAAGATTAATGGAGGCGGACATTGCAACCGTCTCCAATCAAAGGTCATGGTTAATGCCAGATTAATGGAGGCGGTTGTTTTGCCAAACTCCAAAAATAAATTAAAAAAAACAAAAAAGGAAAATGTCCGCAGCCCGAACCGGGCCTGGGCCTGGATCTGGGCTGCGCGCCACCGGATCCGCCCACGCCGGGGCCAGATCCGCTGCCGCCGGATCCTCCTGCGCCGGGGCCAGATCCATCCGCATCGAGGCCAGATCTACCGTGGTGGAGCCCGCCGCCGCCAGATCTACCGGCGCCGGGGCCAGATCTGCCGTGGTGGAGCCCGTCGCCGACAGATCTGCCCGCGCTAGGGCCAGATCTGCCGTGGTGGAGCTTGCCGCCTCCAGATCCACCGTGGTAGAGCCCGCCGCCGCTAGATTTGCCCGCGCCGGGGCCAGATCTGGCCTCCACGTGCGCCGACCGAGCTTGAGGGAGAGGGATGCGCCGGTGGCCTCCCCGTGCGCCGACCGAGCTAGAGGGAGAGAGATGCAGCAATGGAGAGGGAAATGGATGCGCCGCGCAGCATCCCCGTGCGCCGGCCGAGCACGGGCTCCGTGGGAGAGATAGAGAGGCGAGGGAGGTGCATGCGCCCTACGCCTGCCGATCTCGGGCTCCGTGGGGGAGAGGAGGGAGGATCCTTGGGTGGGGGCTGCCATGTGAGAGAGGGAGAGGAACAGGCTAGTGAGGGGCCAGGGTTGGCGTCAGGTACCGGGGACGTCGGGTAAGGGAGAGGAAGGGGTGACTGAGGGTGGAGCTTGTGAGAGGCAGAGATGATAAGTGAATGAAACCCTAGCTCTATGTATATATACGATAGCATGATATCGGGCCGAGATGGGTTGCTTGGGCTGGGAGCTGGGCCTGTATTTTAGGAGGCGGACCTTATAGTGTGCCCACCTCCAAAAATGGATTGATGGAGACGGGCACCCTAAGACGTCCGCCTCCAAAAATAGGTAATTTTTTGAGGCGGTTATCTTAAGATGTCCGCCTCCATCGGAAATAAGAACGACCGCCTCCATTAATCGCCGGGTATTTTAGGAGGCGATTGAATTTTGTGACCACCTCGGTTAATAAAAGGGCACTGCCTTGCAAAATTATTTGTGTAGTAGTGCGACTAACGAAGAAGGGTGCTTGGATATTCTGTTTCGTGATTTGGTCGTCTCTCCCGAACCTGTCCCAATGGGTGCGAGATGAGGAGGATAGGCCCACGCGTCGATCCTACAAGTAGTTAGGTTGAATCCACTTATGCAGGCAACCAACCAAAATCGCAGTTTATTCTGTATTCGCTCTCATCAAACACTCCCTCTTTCTGAAATACAATCTCACTTAACCTTTATCTTCTCGTCCGGATATTTGATGCAACCACGTCCATGACCCAATTAACCAAAGACACCTCTTCTCTGAAGAGGGTGAAGCGACGATGCTTTACATTATGTAAAGGAAAAAACTATGCTTTGTTTACCATGTGCATAGGATCCACCACCACCACCATGCTTTCATGCATAGGATGCACCTGTATGCTATCACTAAGGGCGTGGCCATACGCCCGCACAGCCCACCTACACCCACCTCGCCCCGACTTGCACGTGCACCTCACTCTCGACGCTACGCCCGCCGTTCTTCGCGTCCGGATGGACTGCCGTGCAGCCCACCCCACGTCTACCTTGCCCCTACCTCGCATGTGCACCCTCACACCCCTCCCTTGTTGCGCGCCGCTCCTTCCCCTTGACCCCCTCCTCTCTCTCCACATGGGCGGGACCCAGGAACCCGCCCCTAGCTCATTGTGCCCCCGTCCGCCGGTCCCTAGCTCTGCCGCGCCCCCATCCCTGACTCCCGGGCCATGCGCCCACCACTCACCGTACCCCCATAAAACACTTGCAACATGAAACACTTAGATGCAACATTCATCAAACATTGATAAAACATTTGAAACATATTGCTGCAACATGTGTGAAACATATGCAACATCCAGATAAAACACTTGCAACATGTGTGTGAAATATATGCAACATCGAAATATAAGACTTGCATCATGTGTGTGAAACAAATGCAACATCTAGATAAAACACTTGCTGCAACATACGTCTAAAAAAGATGAAACGTCTTTTCAAAACGGCAACATACCACTGAAAACACTTGCAAAAATATGCAACATCCCGATATACTTTTACAACATCCATATATAACAATTGCAATATACATCTGAAACATACATTTGCAACGTAGGGGAGGGGAAGGCCGGGGCCTGTCGATTCCGATCGTCGGGGTAGGATCCGGCGGCGAGCGGCGACGCGCGAGCACCACCAGCATTGACCATGCTCGTGGATGCCCTTGGCTCGACCGGGGAAGACTTGAGGCGCCACGGCACGTGCGTCCCAGCAACCATGGCGGGGTCAGCGGCATGCCCGACGGTGATGGGTGATGGACTGACGGCGAGGGAGCGAACGGCGTAGGTGACTGGGACGTAGGTGAGCGGCACAGGGAGCGAGGGCGCGCGACACGGCCGTTGATGGGGAAGGGCACGACGTGGTAGCCCGACGAGCGCACGGTGGGGAAGGAGGTGGACGGATGAGCGGCCACGCTGCTTCGGTTGCTGGCGCGGATAAGCGTAGGAGGGAGTGAGGATTTTTTTTTCTGAGAGAGATGGGGCCCGCTCCTATGGAGCCGCATTCGGACGGGAGTCACGGATGCTGGCAGGAGTCTGAGGCCCAAACATCACACCACTTATGATGACATGTCATGGCTCACCTTCTACATTTTTTAACATTACAACAGATGCATACAAATAGCAAGTCCCTTTAAACTGAATCACTCTCCAGTCGATTTCCATACAAGATTAATCCTTTATTGCATTTAACATTTATTATGGACTTGCAATTTACTTCCGCCATCTCTAAATAAATCAATTCGTTGTCTTAAGTCAAACCTTTTTTTATGTTTGATCACATTTATAGAAAAGAGCACAAATGCTTATAACACAAAAATGAGCATATTATAAAAATATATATTATGATATATCTAATCATACTAATTTGGTTTAATAAATCTTGGCACACTTTTCTATAAACTCAATCAAACTTAAAAAGACTGACTTAAGACAACTCTAAGATCTGATTTATTTAGAGATAGATGAAGTATTTGATTAAGTTGAAATAAGATAAGACAAACCCAATCAAATCCAACAAAAATACTTAGGCCCGGTTTAGTTCGCGAAAAATTTGGCGAAATGCTACTGTAGTGTTTTCGTTGTTATTTGGCAAACAGTGTCCAATCATAGTCTAATTAGGCTTAAAAGATTCGTCTTGTGGATTTCGTCTAAACTGTGTAATTAGTTTTATTTTTTATTTATATTTAATGCTTCATGCATGCGTCCAAAGATTCGATGTGACGGGGAATCTTGAAAAATTTGGCGTTTTGGGTGGAACTAAACAGGGCCTTACCTCATTGTCATTGGTACATGCTAGTCTAGGTGACCATGTAACAATTTATTTCTCTCATTGCAACGTAGAGCATATTTGATAATAAAACAATGTATTTATGGATATTGGTATTCAATGTGTGTTACAGTATCTCATAGATCACGTTGATATCTTCGTGGACTTATATCTCCGATCAAAGTTAGTAGCGAGCACGCAACTTTATAAGAGAACACAAATAGTCATGGAGTCAATAGAACACACGGTAATAACAAACTCAGCTTGTTATGAGTTGACATTTGCACACACAATTCTAAAAATCCACTCTCGTGTCGCACTAACCGGTATTTAGAATGCTAAATTATCCAATTATCTTTATGAACACACGATCGAAGTCGTCAACGTCTCTCCTCACGGTAAACTCGCTATCATGATCACTGTAACACGGCCCATTATTGTCATGTCAAGGAAAATAAATTCTACTACTATTTTAGGGAGGTACAAGCTAAGCATATAAAAAACCTTTAGATTTTTTTTCACTGTGCAGAAAAAGATTTTCATTTTAGTTACATATACTACGGCCCGTTTGGTTCTGGATAGTATTTTGTAATCCGGCAAAAGAATCCAGATAGCAATCCAAACGGGCAAGCTTTCTAGCAGATTCTAGGTATCTGTCTCGAAATCCTATGCTATAATCCAGTATCCTATGGGGAGGAGCTTCTGGGAGATTATGTCCCAAGAAAGACAATATTGTCCACGAGATGTGACCGCCGAATGAAAAGAAAAGTGAAAAGAGCCATAGGCATTTTAGACATTTTTCTGCATAACAAATCCACTGTCCAAGAGTATAATCTGAGATCCAAACAAAACTGATTATCACTATTCAGAATCTAGATTTTCAAAATCAGTATCTATAATCTGGCTTCTCATAATCCTTCGATGATCCAAACGGGCCCTACTACAAAACGTCAGAGACGACGGACGCGGCTGGGCTGGGCTGAGCTGAGCTGAGAGAGCTGCAGAGGACATCCTCTTGCTGTCTTTCACCTCCTCTTTCTCTCTCTCCAGTCTCGCAAGAAGACGAGGAAAAAGAGAGAAGCAAGGAGCGTTTCGTTTTTAACTCCCGAGGCAACGCACCAACTAGCCAAGAGCTCAGCACCTCCTCTCTCTGTCTCTCTCTCTAGGGGACGGCCTTGGTCTTCGTGAGGTGCTGCTCGCGTTGTCGGGGAGGCGCCGCCACGCCGCTCGCCTAGCGCCGCGTCCGGAGCAACTACTCCTAGGCAGGTAGTAGTAGTACTGTAGGTTGTTTCCGCCAAGAACGACCCGGCCATCCGGCGGCGCGCGCTGTCTGTCTGGCAGCGACGCCGCGCCGCCCCTGCTCCATGCTCGTGGGCCACGAGTGAAGCTCCCGCGTGGCCACGCGACGCGACCATGAAGCAGTCCCCGGCGAGCTCTGGTGTCGCGCCCTCGCCCGTCCCTTCCCCCGCGGCCGCGGCCGCCTCCACCGGCGCGGCGCCATGCGAAGGTACCTCTTTCGCCACCTTCCTCCTCTTTGCGCGTGCGTCTGTCGCCGGCCTCGACGGAACGCCGCGCCCGCCTTTTTTTTTTCTCGTGTCGTGTCGCTGACGCCGGCGTCGGCATGCGCCCGCAGGGGAGCGGAAGGCGCCGGCGATCAACGCCGACCTGTGGTACGCCTGCTCGGGCCCGCTCGTGTCGCTGCCGCCGGTGGGCAGCCTCGTCGTCTACTTCCCGCAGGGCCACAGCGAGCAGGTGAGTGACACCGTGCCCTCCTCGTCCTCCTCCCCGTGCTGCTCCTGCTTCTCGACGTCACGCCGTAACGGTCGTTGACGGCTTGACGCCATTGCTACAGCCTTTGGGATGCTCTGTTCTTGTAACATCCGCTGATGCTTCTTCGGCATCTTCTATGGGATCATGCCACCAAATCTTCAATTGGGCATCTATATGTCGGTGTTCTGTGATACTTGTGCAGAGTTTGTAGTTTGATTCTGTGTGTTTCAGGTGAAAAGTTGTGTTTTTTCATTCTGTGATTTTTTTTTTGGCTTAATGTTGAGTTTATTACTACAATGTTTTTGGTTTCTATACAAGGGATATAACAGAAAGGGTATTACTATCAGTGCAGTAATAAAAATGAAAAACAGTTGTTGATTTGTGGGTAGAGCCTACTGATTGTTGCTGAGCTAACTGGAATAGTTTCCCATAATCTGCTTTACTACCAGATTTCTGGTGATTTTTTTTTTCATTCAGATCTTTTTGGTGCAAGAAGATTCCCATTCTTCACTAGAAATGTGAAGATTTCACTCGGTTGCTGATATCTTCCAGTGCAAGAACCTGCTAATGTTAGCTCATTGACAAAGTGGTTGGAACTATTGGGGTCCTACATCCTTCTTTCCTCTGTTGGTTTCTGGTGTGCTGTGCACTATTTCCTTGCAAGGAGTTTGGTGTACATGAAGCATCTTCTGTGCATGTGGGTTGCTTGCATTTATGGTCCTGGGATGGGTAATTTTTGTTCCAGCTTCCTGATTTGGCACTGGAATAACATGATTATGAAATTTTATTTTTATCATAAGTGATGGTTCTCTATAAAAATCTTAATCCAAAAGCCAGTCATGGTGTTCTTTTCAGAAAGATGAAAACATAAATTATCTTTCTATTTCAGAAGAAAAGTAAAGGAAATGAAATCCTTTTGTTTTTATGACATCTGGTTGTGTTGCGCATGATGGTAGAGGACTTTATCACAGTACTTATAAAGAGTTTATCTAAGAAAAGTTCACTCATGCGGCGCTGCTTTTAAACTGCAGACTACTTTCCGCTTCAATTTTTTAGTCAATCTGCAGAAAGGGTTAGCAAAAGGGGAAGCATGTTCGAATGGCTCTACTTTCTTAATCATTTCATGAAATAATCTTTTATCGTAAAATCCGCAGAGTACTGATGAGTCCCCACACTAGCACATTTTGAAATAACAGCGCCACAAAGATAAATATTTCCCCATGCATTATTCTGACTGTGACAGTAATGCAACAATGAATACAGGAAAAGTTGTGGTGTATTACTGGAAAATAATGAAAAGATATTAGTCCCCATATACTTGATGCTTGGTTAATCTGCCTGCAATTTAATGTCTCCCGAGATTAAGACAAAAAGTTACCTTGAATATTTGAATACTAATATTTTTCACTTTCTTCCAAACGGAATGTTATGCTTGGACTTATTGTCCTTCTGATTCAGGTTGCAGCTTCTATGCAAAAGGACATTGATGCACATGTGCCAAGCTACCCAAATCTTCCCTCAAAGTTGATATGTCTTCTTCACAGTGTTACTTTGCATGTAATGTACACTTCCTATCCTGTACTTTTGACACGGAGCTTGCAATCACCAATTCTAAAACCATCTCTCTTTTGTCCTCAGGCGGACCCAGACACTGATGAGGTGTATGCACAGATGACTCTTCAGCCAGTGAACACAGTGAGCATCTAGAACTTGTGGTTCTCCAAAAGTCTCTTGCTTGTTCCAATGTCCTAAAACATTGGCTTTGACTTTGGTTTAGTATGGAAAAGAGGCTTTACAGCTATCCGAGCTTGCACTAAAACATGCAAGGCCACAGATGGAGTTCTTCTGTAAGACACTTACTGCAAGTGATACAAGTACACATGGAGGTTTCTCTGTGCCTCGCCGTGCTGCAGAGAAGATATTACCTCCACTGGTATCCAGGCATCAAATATCTAACATTGCCGCCGCAAAATGCTTGCTGTTTATCAACGTCATAGTGCCATTGTAATATTTTTACTCTCCTGGTCTGTTCTACAGGACTTCAGTATGCAGCCTCCGGCTCAAGAACTTCAAGCCAGAGACATACATGACAATGTGTGGACATTTCGCCATATATTTCGAGGTGGGGAAAATATAGCACTTTCATTGCTACAAAATGGCAGTAGCAGGACTCTTTTAGTTTTTATGCAAGTATTTCCCCATGAAGTTTCATGCATTTGAAGAACCTTGCACATGATTCTTTTATGTTCTGGGTGGTCTGCAAGGGAAAATTTACTGTTACTGTTGCCAACATTAGAGGTCCTTGACTGTAAATGCAAGTTTCAATACTATGAATAATTTTGTACTTTACTATGATCAGGTCAGCCGAAAAGACATTTACTTACCACTGGGTGGAGTCTTTTTGTGGGCGGCAAGAGACTATTTGTTGGTGATTCTGTCATTTTTGTTAGGTAAATTTCATGATCATTTTCCTCTTGCAAAAGCTTGTCTTGGTTCTTTCTAGAGTAAAGATTCTTACCAACTTACCTGTGAAATAATGAACAAAATTGGAGTATGAATATCATCTATGTTTTGGCTCATCATGATTTTAGGGATGAAAGGCAGCAACTTCTACTGGGAATCAGGCGGGCTAGCCGGCAGCCAACTAATATATCCTCTTCAGTACTTTCAAGTGACAGTATGCACATAGGGGTGCTTGCTGCAGCGGCCCATGCTGCTGCTAACAATAGCCCATTTACCATATTTTACAACCCTAGGCGAGTAATGTTCCTACACTATAATTTTCCCACCCTGATGGCTCTAAACAGCCTTTTTATGTAACTCAGTAACTATCAATGATTGATTTATCTGAAATGTGGACTTTCAGGGCTAGCCCTACTGAATTTGTTATCCCATTTGCCAAATACCAGAAGGCACTGTATAGTAACCAAATATCTTTAGGAATGCGATTCCGGATGATGTTTGAGACCGAGGAATTAGGGATGAGAAGGTACAGTGGCTCTTTTTACCTATTTTGATTTTGATTTGGCACATTATTGACAATCAATTTATATTTCTTTGTTTTAAATTCTAAATTATAGCCGTGGTTTTGTTGCCTATTCTATACTAATTAAATTATTTAATGTTCTTCAGGTACATGGGTACGATAACTGGGATATGTGACCTAGATCCTGTAAGATGGAAAAACTCCCAGTGGCGCAACTTACAGGTTAGATTGCTGAGCCACACCATTGATGGCAGATTTGGTTTGTACCTGATTCACAGATGTAGCGTAATTTTGTAGGTTGGTTGGGATGAGTCTGCTGCAGGTGAAAGGCGAAACAGAGTTTCAATGTGGGAGATTGAACCAATTGCTGCTCCTTTCTTCATATGCCCCCAGCCTTTCTTTGGTGTAAAGCGCCCTAGGCAAATAGGTAAATCAGCCTTAGGTTCATCTTTCTGTTTTAGATTGCAATGCAAATTGCATATCACGACAACTACTTCTGATGGTTTACATGGTTCGCTTTTATATTTGAATTAACAGATGACGAGTCATCAGAGATGGAAAACCTTTTCAAGAGGGCAATGCCTTGGCTTGGTGAGGAGATATGCATAAAGGATGCTCAGACCCAGAACACCACAATGCCTGGTCTGAGCTTGGTTCAATGGATGAACATGAACAGGCAGCAGAGCTCCACATTAGCTAATACAGGCATACAGTCGGAGTATCTGCGATCTCTAAGTAACCCTGCCATGCAAAACCTTGGTGCCGCTGAGCTTGCAAGGCAGTTATATGTTCAGAACCATCTCCTGCAACAAAACAGTGTACAGCTTAATGCTTCCAAGCTCCCTCAGCAAATGCAACCTATAAATGAGCTTGCCAAGGGATCGTTGTCTTGTAATCAACTTGATGCTATCACCAACCATCAAGAACTGAAGCAAGAAGTTGGCAACCAGCAGAGGCAACAACAGCCCGTTAACCAAGCAATTCCTCTAAGCCAGGCTCAAGCCAATCTTGTCCAGGCCCAGGTAATTATCCAGACTCAGATGCAGCAGCAGCAGTCGCAGCAACAACAACATCCGTTTCCAACTAGGTGCCAGCAGGGAACCAGTGAGCAACAGCTGCTTCTTTCACAGCAACATCAGGACCAGAATTTTCAACTGCAGCAACAACAGCAGCTTTTACTTCAGCAACTGCAGCGGCAGCAGCAGCAGAATCAGCAGCAGCTAAACAAGTCGCCAGGTCAACTTGTGAATCTGGCTGGTCAACAGGCTCAATTGTCTGACCAGGAACTTCAGTTGCAGCTATTACAGAAACTACAGCAGCAGTCACTTATATCACAGCCAGCAGTTCCACTCTCACGATTACCGCTAATACAGGAACAACAGAAGTTACTTTTGGATATGCAGCAGCTATCGAGTTCTCATTCACTTGCTCAGCAGCGGATCGTGCCTCAGCAAGATAGCAAAGTTTCACTGCAAGCATCACAGGCGCCACCACCAATGAAGCAAGAACAGCAGAAGCTTTCACAGAAACAAGTTGCACTTGCAGATGTGTCAGATGTTGCCTTCCCACCGATTTCATCAACCAACGTTCTGTCCAAAGCTGGAAGCCAACTGATGATTCCAGGTGCTACACAATCTGTACTAACTGAGGAAATCCCTTCTTGCTCAACATCACCTTCTACAGCCAACAACGGAAATCATTTGGCACACCCAACCATTGGCAGGAATGAGCATTGCAAGGTCAACATGGAGAAGGTGCCTCAATCGTCTGCTCTGATGTCAATTCCAACATCTGGTGAAGCTGTAACAACTCCAATAATGATGAAGGAATCGTCGAAGTTGAACCATGATCTGAAGGAGAATGTAATCACCTCAAAGTCACCCACTGTTGGGACTGGACATGACAATCTTTTGAACATTGTACCATCAACAGACAACCTGGAAACAACTTCATCAGCAACTTCATTATGGCCTACCCAAACAGATGGACTTTTGCATCAAGGATTCCTCACTTCTAACTTCAATCAGCAACAAATGTTCAAAGATGCACTTCCAGATGTGGAAATTCAAGAAGTGGATCCAACTAACAATGCCTTCTTTGGGATCAACAATGATGGTCCATTGGGCTTTCCTATGGAAACAGAAGGCTTGTTGGTAAGTGCACTTAATCCTGTGAAGTGTCAGCCTAATTTGTCAACTGATGTTGAGAACAATTACCAAATACAAAAGGATGCCCAACAAGAGATCTCAACCTCCATGGTTTCACAGTCATTCGGTCAGTCTGATATAGCTTTTAACTCAATTGATTCTGCAATCAACGATGGTGCCATGTTGAACAGAAATTCTTGGCCCCCTCCACCTCCACCACAGAGAATGCGGACATTCACAAAGGTTTGTGCTTCTTTAAATAACCCAACTTACTGATATTATAACATTCAATGGTATACTTTTGTTGTTGTATTTACTAATTCCTGAATATTGAATTGCGGGACTTTAATGGAAGAATGGAATACACTTCTGTACACCAAATATAAGATGAAATATTGGAGCAGATATGACAATATATGTGAAGTACATGTAAAAAGTTCACATGTAAAAAAGTTTAAGGAAAGGGTAGTCAAAATTCTGTCATATTCAGACTAGTAGAAAAGCAAATGTATAACTGTCTTTTCAAGAGCGCATTTATGGTTTTAGCTGTGCTAGTATATGGTGCCATGCTATTATGTCAATTGAGTAGTCAGCTACTGTCAAGCAGTTTAGAAATCACGATTCAAACGAGATAGGTGTATTAATGCTTGCTTGGATGTATGGTTTATGAGGTGGTCACATATTGCTTTAAAAGCTTGTCAAGGACTGGACACTTGGCAATTGGGACCTTCTATGACCATGCTCACTCTGGAGCCATAAACTCTTGAGCATGTGCTTTGTTTGCTATGGCCATTCATTCTTTTGAATGTAAACCTAACATTTTCATAAAAGTGA
This sequence comes from Miscanthus floridulus, assembly GCF_019320115.1. Classification (NCBI taxonomy): domain Eukaryota; kingdom Viridiplantae; phylum Streptophyta; class Magnoliopsida; order Poales; family Poaceae; genus Miscanthus; species Miscanthus floridulus. The sequence continues at coordinate 67,160 of NW_027097880.1, read as the reverse complement.
CTGTAACATAAATCCTGTAGGTCTACAAGCGTGGAGCTGTAGGCCGGTCTATTGACATAGGTAGGTTCTCTGGATATGAAGAATTGAAGCATGCTTTGGCCCGCATGTTTGGTATAGAGGGCCAACTTGAGGACCGACAGAGAGTAGGCTGGAAGTTAGTCTACAAGGACCATGAGGATGACATCCTACTTCTCGGTGATGACCCATGGGAGTAAGTTTATGTTCCTACTTTTGCTTTATATTAAATTTTGTATTCACTATGAAAATTTGTCAAGAAAATAATATTGTAGAAGTGCCCAATGTAGATGTGTATACTGTCTAGGAATGTAATATAGTAAAAAAAAATGTACAAAAGTGAACAGCAATGTGCCTGTGTCTTCCTTTTTATTGATAAGCATATGCTGAAGCTTATAGGGTGTGTAAATTTTGTAAATGCACTGAATATAAATGATAGAAGAAGAATTTCGTTGGTTATTATCATAATAAAATGTGATGTGAATTATACAGGGAATTTGTGAATTGTGTGAAGTGCATTAGGATCCTATCCCCCCAAGAAGTGCAACAGATGAGCTTAGATGGTGATTTGGGGAACAATGTCCTCTCCAACCAGGCTTGCAGCAGTTCAGATGGTGGGAATGCCTGGAAGCCTCGCTGTGACCAGAACCCTGGTAACCCTTCGATCGGCTTCTACGACCAATTTGAATGACCGGATCACAGGTACGTACACACAGTTTGCTTACAGTATTTCCTTTTATCCCTGTGTTAGTTGTTGAACTGCATTTCACAATTATGAATTCAGAATGGGAGGTGAGAACTATGGTTGCAAAAAGCAACCAGTATCCAGCCATCTACAGAATTATCGCCAAGCAATGCAGGATGCTGTAGACGTCTAGGCTTTTATAGCTGGGAGAGCACTCCTCAGATTAGGGTATGTTTTAGATATATGTGTACTTTTCTTGGTTGAAACAATGTAGGCAAGAAGAATGAAACTTACCTAGAGCTGTGGCAAGTCGAAATGTCGGACAGAGGGTTAGGCAAAATCCAAACTTCAGGCAGAGTAGGCAGATCTGAAGATAAAGTATTTTGGTGGAGAGTATTTGTAATTCTGTATTTAACTGCTCCTGGGGTTGCTTGAAACCCATGTAGCACTATGAGTCTCAGTTCAGAAAATACTGAAGCAGATTAAAGAGGTTCTACTGATTAGTACTATTTGTCCAATGTGAATGGCCCATTTAAGTGAACTGGCATATGCTTGCTATTCTTACTTGTTTTTGCCCATTGCTATTCCTTATCTAGTTTCAGAAAATCTACAAATGGACAACCTGTCAGTGTCCATTTTGTAGGTGCACTTTGTTTGACTATAACCAGGTTTTATCAGTCACTACGAGGAAACTCTATACATCTCATTTTGGTAAAGTTTGACAGATTTCTGTATATACTTTTTACTGCCAACTAGTCAGATCCAGATCCTAATCGTTGGTGACCAATATATAGAGCAGTAAACTTCACTGCTAGTGGTAGGCATCTAGTAGGAAGCAGAAACCTTATCATTTCACAGGACAGCACAGCAAAAACAGGCAGAAGAGAAGAGTCGATTTGTTCACATCCAAATGGCTCAAGTAACATCTGTATGTTCCAAAAACACAGAAGAAATGCATCGTGGAGCAATCACTCGTCGACTCTATATGAGCACAAGAGGCTATACTATGACACAGATTATTCTATGGTAATTTGCAAGGATCCTGTTTAGTTACAAACCAGGGGAGAAGTGTTTAAAATTGCCCGAGTTCCTGCATGAATTCCTGAGTCATCTCGAGGTAGTCCTTCAAATGCACCTTCCTTCCACTCCTACAGACCAGAAACCGAGACATCAATACAAATCGAATCACCATACAATCACAGACACAAACACGAACATCATACGGTGACATTCAGTCAGACCTCAAAATCCCATTCCCCGTGGAGGTCAGGATCACGCTCGTTGCCCCATATGTACGCGTAGCCGAGTGATTTCTCCGGTGCATCCTGCAAAACCCCCAGACCATCTTTTTTTCATCGTTGAAAATGAAACCATTAACCATCTGAGCTACTAAGGATCAGAAGTTCAGAACAATGCGAAGGTAGTAAGCATGGGCAGTCGATCAGAATCAGATGGTGCAGATACGGTTGCAATGTACTCACAGCCAGTGAGACTTCGACGGTTGTCTTCACATACTCCTCGTCCTCGAACATGTCGAACACATGGAGTTCCCTGTCGGTGAGCTCCTTGAGAACCTGGACGGAGCAGAGGCAACGGATTCAGACGGGAGCTGTCTCGGTGGCCTTCGCCTCCATGTTTCTGCCGTATTTGCGACGGGTTACGGCTGGCGCGTAGAGAGTGAGAGGCGGACGCGGACCTTTCCGCTCACCGCGTGGCCACGGGCGGGGAGGATGGCCGGGTAGACGCGGCCCCTGATGCTGAACCTGCGGTGGTCGGGGAGGAGCGCGGGGGAGGAGGGTGGTGCTCGGCCCAGGAGGACCCGCACCACCTCCGCCGACATCAGAGTGCCGTACACGAAGACGCTGTGAGGCCCCGCGGCCGCCACGGGAGGAGGCGACGCCATGTGGGATCGCCCAGCCGGGGGGCAGGGCGGAGGACGACTGGACTATGGCGACAGGTGGAGGTGGAACGGAGAGCGCCGGACAGGCCGCCAGCGGCCAGGCCGATGGAATTGCGTTGGGCCGAGCCGCTGTTTGAATTGGGTTTCGTCCGCCAGAAAGATTGGGCTGTTTGTTTGTTTTTTTGCTAAAAAAAAGAAAATATTTTTCATAATTCTTTTTTTTTCAAAAATGTTTGTACCAAAAAAAAATTACAAAACTGTACTGCTTCCATTAATTAGGGACAAATTGGGTCGACCAGAATAGCCTCTTTCCTGTTTTCATTTTACATTTTGTTACCGCAACAAAATCAAAATTGGTAAGGCCAAGAATAGGAATGAAAACAAGGTTCATAGGAAATGAAAAAAAATGAACCAATTCGAACGAAAACACGTTGATAACAGTCAGGATATGGAAACGGTAACGTCAAGACGTAGAATCAAGAAACGTGACTTCACATGCTGACCTAGCTTAATAAAAATGTATGATATTACTACCAATACATAAGTAAATTTTAATTCATACCTATTGACACAAAAATATGACGATGTGATCAACACATAGCAAACCGGATGATCTTAACAGAATGAATTCGAAGATCTGCTTAGCTTCAACATAAGAACGGTCAGTTTTGAGATCAAAGGCGTGCCAATCAATTTGACCCTGTAATTGACAATGATATAATAATCAGTAGTTTAAGGTGGAACATATCGGTGTTGCACCAGACAGTTTCAATATGTGGCTAGATAGCCGATTCAATGGGGCTATCGACTAAATAGTCGATATCCAGCGTATTCATGGAATAAAGACCTTTGAATCAAGAATTATCGGCTAATATTAAACGATAATGATACGAATCGAAATAAACGATGCTCATGGAACATTAGAAAAAATCATCGGCTAAATATAACATGATCGATATAAAACGTTGAGCCAATAAATTTGATGAAAAAGGATACAACATGCGAACAAATTGACTATCTAGTACAAATGAATCTACAAATGCTCTAAATCTAATATGTTACCATCAATAGTGAGGTTCGATCGGATCGATACAGCTATGATAATGATAACAAACTAAAGCCAAAGAATCTATAAAACCATCTATATATTGACAGGTTCATGAAAAACATGCTATATGTGTGAAAGCGCAGGCGAATCGGCTAAAATAGCCAATGCATGCATAGCAAACAAACAGAGTACATATCTCGATCATGAATAAAGCCACTAATCGATAATCTCTAATCGAAAGTCTTACCAGTGAGGTTCCACCGGATCGATGCAGCTATGATAGTATCATTAGATTAGATCTCATTAACTAGTGAGTTTATTTGAGATTGAAACATGTATTTGAATGCATACTATGTTTGACTAGAATAGAGATAAAATAGCCGATCTAGCAGAATAAAGCCATCGATTATAAGATTTGAAGCATGACCAGATCAGAGAACGACCAATTAAGATGATATGATGCCGATCTATCTCTATCTTGATCGGGTGATTTGGGTATAATTAATAAAACATTAATTATAGCAAAATCAATAACTGGTGAATCAACCCAAAACAGCAAGGAAAGTCTTACTAATCTTAGCAGATTTGATAACTGGTGATATTATATTAAACAACAAGTTATTTAACACAAGATCGATAACTTTGATCTATATTATGATTCATAAGAGATCAATCAGCTAATGCAATCTTACAAACTACGATAGAGATCGATAACTAACTTATATTATGGCTCATAAAAGATCAATCAGCTGATGCAGCTTTATAAGCATAATACAAGTCGTGACGGTACTCACAAGCAAGCTGGAGGTCGATCAGTTGATGCAACCCTGTTTGCTGAAGAACTCGCCGAAAAGCTACATTACTCCTACTCCTAAGGGTTGGCATGAAGCCGAAAAAGTAAAGACTGAGTTTGATTGCTGTGTGTATGTCTGATTACAATAGCCGGGGTTTATATTTATACCCTGAGGCTTGAGACAATCCTAGTTGGTCACGTGGTGATCTAGTGCAAAACTTGCCTAACAAGATAAAACTAAAAGAAAAGGAAATTTTAAGATACATGGACTCCAGTTTCCCCTTTTGTAGAATCCACTAATAAAGCTTCCTTGACCGACGTGTCTTTTGTTCGTCTAGACAAGAAGGAGAGCCGATGGCTGATGCGCTTCACAGTTGACGTCTGTATGGCTTCCTTCTATAGACTCCATTGGCAATAAAATTACCAATTCTTCTAGCCTCTCTTGCTTCTTCCTTATCTTCACATGAGGAAACTTTGGACATCATGCTTCTCCCAAAATATAATATTTTCTAGCCGATGAAGAGCTCCTAGACGTCATACGTCTCCAAATATACTAAAGAATATTTCCTTTCCTTTCTGGTACATACGTGATGCACCTCGTGTCATTCCTTGCCAATGATATTTCCTGGCTGGCCAAATTTTGGTGTAAACACAGGCCCCCTAGTCCGAAGTATGAATTTTCATGCTTTGAACTATTTCAATCCGATGGTCTTCGTTCATGAGTCAGCGACATCTGATTGCAATACTTGGCTTTGATGACTTACTTGGGTTGACTGTTCATCTGCTTTAGCCAATTAAGAGCTAGCCCCCTGAGTTTATAACTATAATCGGCTTTCAAATCACTGGTAAGGAGCTTAAGAATTCACTGGTAGCAATATTACCTTATTCCAAACCTCACCTATACATGTGAACTTTGAAGTGTCTATCACACCATCTTGGGTGGTTGAAGAATGGAACGGATTAGAATCCAGTCATCCTCACTTCTCCTGCTCAGAAAACTTGGGTTTTTTTGAAAGATTTTTAAATTAAAACATAGCTTTGCTCCCCAAATGATTCTCTCAGATCGCTCAATGTGCATAGTTCCTCACCAAGACATTGTTTCACCTCTATTTACCCTACTTCTAAAATGCTTATGTGGAGTTCGGGTAGGAACAAAGTATGTAGCATACTTACCTTGCGTATCATAAAGTCAAACCCCGGATCCAAGAAGAGAAGTGTCATACTCTTAGATCAAGATGTGCATGTGTGTGGAATATTTAGTGGCTAACCTAATCCTACTATGCTCTCTGAAATATATTTTTCTCTTGTGGAATATTTTTGCGAGAACATGGGTTATCTTTATTCACATCTCTTTTTCTTTTTCCTTTTTTACTTTGGACCTCTTTTGTGTTCATCTTTTTATATTTTTGCATAACCCATGTCTCTTTTTACAACAACTTTTGAGAGAAATACTATTAGGAACTTAGAGCATTTATTCTGATAAAACCTAGCAAACATATTTTTTGTCTTCTCCTAGTGTAGGAGTAGAACATTTTGAGGTGGATGAAAAGCATGTTTTTGCGTACTTCTAGTGTAGAAGCAGCACACATATGTAGCGTGTATGTGATCTTGATCTTGGGAGCATGATAAATCTCTCAACAAGGGTCAACGAGTCTTGACAAAACTCAACACAAAACAAGCAGCTTATGTGGAAGGTTTTTAATAATAACATATGGCCTTGGTAGAAAATTCAACATCATCGAGGAGACAAGCTATTGATTTTGAATTTTTGTAATAAAATTTCCCAAGTACTTTGCAAAAGAAGCAAGGTTCCTTTCATCATACCATATCTCATTCATCAACTACTTAGATAGCATACTTTCCCTATGGTAGTTTGTTCACAAGTGATAGGAAAAGCAAGGAATAAAGAATATATACCTCACATCCGCATGTATATACCTCCATTCTGAGCCTGATCACCTCAGTGTACTTTGTGGCCTGCTCGGCGATCTCTGCCAGCTCCTGGCATCCCTGGTTGTCGCCGAAGAAGTCGGAAGTGGCGCTGGCCTGAACAAACAGAAAAATCTTAATGTATGGTGGCCTCGAGCAGTATCTAACCACTGTTGGTCAAACATGTTAGAATCATCCTTGAAATCATTGATCAAAATATTCAGCCGATGCGACTCTAGATTCCAATTTTCAATGATGTCTGGTCTTCATCAACTTTTAAGGAACAAATGTGTCGGGTTCATAAACCCGGGGTCCCTCGCGGATCGGCTTCCTAACAAAGGCTCGGCCCAAGAAGACAAAATGCGCAACTCGTGGGCCGGCCCAAGTATCTGAATGATAGGCTAGAAGGGCAATCCAATCACCGATCGGAAGGTCTGGCCGAGGAGGAACAGCACCCGCCTTCTGACTCCGGCCCACCTCTCCGACCGGAGCGCCCGTTTCGGTCTCTAGCCCGCTTCCAGACGGTCTCTCTGGCCGGAAGGCCTGGGAAAACACTACCTCCAACTTTGACCCGACATCTCCGATCGGGGTATGCAAAGACCCTGCTCACTGCTCTTCTCTGACTGGTGCAACCAGAGTCGACTAGAACAAACCGACCGAGGACGCCCGCTCGGAAAAGACCAGGGAACAGACGGAGAAAGAAAAACAAGGCGCACAAGTCAAACCACAATACCAGGGACTGTACCCTATACACCAGCAAAAATAGTATTCTGCAACCTCCCTGACACAAACAGTATTGTAGGCATCGACATTTTCCTCTACAGTATTGTGGGCGCCATTAACTCCCATACGGTAAGGCCCCTCACATGCCTCTGGGCATCAACAGTGTTATGGGCGCCGACATTTACCATACCGAGTGAACATGGTGAAACTCCTCACATGCCTCTGGGCATCAACAGTATAGTAGGTACCGACATCTGCCATACCCGGACAAAACGACGTAGCCTCCCACGTGCATCCGACATCCAACAGTGTTGTGGGCACCTGCCATCATCCTGCACCCGCCGGCATGGGCAACAAGACTTAGAAGCATTCGTACTCTCTCCCTCTCACTTGTAAGGCCATTCCCTTCGTCTATAAAATGGGATGCGCTCTCTCCCAAAAGACTCAGTTGATCTAGGTTGATCAAAGGCGAATCCAGATCGATCAAGTTCACTAGCTCACAACCACAGAACCGCCAGGTTCAGACCTCAAGCACTCGCTTGAACACTTAGCTCATAGCGGAGCCCCTGTCGCTCTCGGCCCTTCCGACCGGAGCCGACCGGACCTCTTGTACACCCCATCTTTCTCCTTCTCGTTTGTAACCCCACTGCAAACTTTGAGCACCTAGGCTTAGGAATAAAGTCACCGACCGACTCAAACTGGACATAGGGCATGTTGCCTGAGCCAGTATAAACCCTGTGTCATTGAGTGCTAGGCCACCTCCGATCACAACGTACGACAAAACTATAAATATTTACTTGTTGGTCACTTTCTGCACCGATAGTTGGCGCCGTCCGTGGGACAAACGCTATACGTTCAACACTTTTTGGGCATCAGATGGCCCACTTTTCCACCACCTTTACCATGGTGGGCTCTGGCGATACGATTCACTTTGGCTCGCTGGAGTTTCCCGCGCTCCCACCTATTGGGATGTGGGTTCCACCCGTCTTCGAGCCATCCCAGGCCTTCCTCCTTGGAAGCCTAGACTTCGTCGCCGACCGGCTCGGTGTACTACACCTCTATGAGGAGGCACTCGTTTTGGCACCCATCGGAGGGGCACCCTCCATCGACTCTGGGATGCACGACTTCGATGATGCGACATCTGCGCTTCATTCCGAGCAAACTCTTTGCTCAAACCCCACTATAAGTAATATGCGTACTGTTATTTACTCTTTATTTACTATCTCCCACCGATCATCTGGAGGGACCGTATTGCCCACACCACGAACACTGTACGATTGGTTCCCCTATGGCCTCACGTCCCCCGCAGATGTGTACGCTTGGGGGCTCCGAAGGATGCTGGCGCCATCCCCCATCACATCCAAATTCATGGGAATGGCGAGCTACGCTCCTGCCACTCTTCACGAACTCCCGAATGACGAGGGTGAGAGCGACGACTCTAGCATCGGCGATGTGGCACCTCGCCACCGTCCATCCCGGGAGTGCGCTATGGTGGACGCTCCGGAACAGCCACCGGTGGTTGTGGATTCTATGTAGACTCACACCCCTCTGGACCCGCATGTGGGGGCCCTTGCGTCTGCGCAAGCGCACGCCGAGGAATTACGACAACGGCGGTAGAACCAGCCGCTGCCTGCGCCAGCGCACTTGGTATAGCATGTTGCGCCCCATGTGCATAGCCCGACGGGTGGCGCCTGAGTCGCGCCCGCTAGGTCCAACATGACATCATGAATGAGGGAACGATCTCCCATAGTTCGCTCGGGCTAGTCAGAACATCACTGCTGCAGCAATGCTTCTACGCGGCGTTCCCGAGCCCATCGACCCCTAGGAGCGGGCAGTCTACCGGAACCTTCGGGTTCTAGTAGAAGCCGCCGCTGTTCAACTGGCGGAAAGCTCCGCATCATGACTATGACACACGCCCTCTCTCCCCACGGGGGGAATGGGGACATGCCAGACGGATCGCTCTATCCGCTTACTGCTACAACCGCTAGGTGTGGCTCAGGAGGTAGCAGTCGCTCCTCGGTCTGACCTGGCGCCTGCTCTACACCGACCGCTGGTACACGAGCAGCCTAGTCCACACCAGGATGCTTGCAGCATTGTCAGCAACCAGCATCGAGCCTGACACGATGATGACGTCCACCGGGCGGCGATGAGAGCAGGCGACACGGATCCTGGTCGAATCATCGAGGGGAGCGGTGAAACGCGCCCTAGGCACAGTCACCGGCCGAACGATCAGAGTCCTAGCCCTAAGGGCCCGGGGCCATGGGCCTTTGACCAGCGTATCCAGAGAGCACCGTTCCTATAGCGCTTCCGACCACCCACCAACATTACCAAGTACACCGGGGAGACAAACCTTGATATTTGGCTCAAAGATTTATGGCTTGCTTGCCGAGCCAGAGGGGTGGATGATGACTATTTCAACATTCAGTATCTCCCCATCTACGTGGGGAACATGTTTGGGCATGGCTTGAATTCCTCCCACATGATAGCATCCGCGACTGGGCGAACCTCAAGAGGGTCTTCGTCGGGAATTTCCAGGGGACGTATGTCCGCCCTAGGAACTCCTGGGACCTCAAGAGTTGCCAGCAGGAGCCCAGTGCGTCCCTGCGGGACCATCTACAGGTTCTCCCAACGATGCAACTCCCTCCCTGATGTCGTCGATGCGGACGTCATCAACACATTCCTCTCCGGGATGACCTACGAGTCCCTGATCCACAGGCTTGGATGCCGAAAGCCATGTACCACCTGTGACCTGCTCGACGTTGCCACTAACCACACCTTCGGTGAGGAAGCGGTCGGAGCGGTCTTCAACGGGGGCCAGGACAAGGGCAAGGCCAAGGGCACAGACCAAGATGAGGGCCCCTCCACATAGAGGGGCAAGAAGAACAAAAAGGACTGGCGCCGACCGAACAACACCACGTTGGTCGCCGCAACTGACCTCATGGGCAAGCAGCCCCAACAGGGCCTGCCTGACCACTTCAACAAACTCATGGATAGCCCATGCACCAACCACGCCTACCCCATCAAATACCTCTACAAGGACTGCGAGCTCCTCAAACATTTCCTACGATAGGCTGTTGGGCCAAAAGAAGGGGACGACAAAGAGGCGGTAGCCAAGAAAGGAGGCACGGCGGGCAAGGACGGAGATGGTTTCCCCGACGCTGATGAATGCATCATGATCTTCGGTAGATCCGATGTCATCTGGTCCAAGCGCCAGCACAAGGTATGCTATAGGGAGGCATGTGCCACCGAGACGGGTGTCCCCTCCTTCCTCAGTTGGTCAGAATCTTCGATCACCTTCGATCAGAGGGACCATCCCTCCCACATCGTGAGATCAGGATGCTACCCGCTCGTTGTCGATCCCATCATTTGCAAGTAGCGCCTCACCAAGGCGATGATGGACGGAGGTAGCGGGCTCAACATCCTCTATGTCGACACCCTCGATGCCATGCGCATCGCTCGATCGGAGCTTCGCCTGGCAGGCTCTTCCTTCCACGGAGTGATCCTAGGAGCGCAGGCATACCCGCTCGAGTAGATCGACCTGCCCATCATGTTCGGCAGCCGAGCCAAGTTCCGCTCAGAGGTCCTCACGTTCGAAGTGGTAGACTTTCTAGGGTCCTACCACACCATCTTGGGGCAGCCATGCTACGCCAAATTCATGGCAATCCCCAACTACACCTACCTCAAGTTGAAGATGTCGGGACCGAACGACATCATCACCATGAGCAGCGCCTTCTTGCACGCCTTCACGTGCGACCGCGAGCACTACGAGCTCGCCACTGCGGTCGTCAACTCATCTAAGCTCCCACGGCTCGAGGAATCACCGATCCTGGTAGTCCCAGAATGTAACAAACCAACCTCCTTAATATCCTTCTGACCGCTCGAGGAAACCAAGGCGGTGGGAATCGACCCCACCGACCCAACCAAGACGGTTCGGATTGGGACCCAGCTCCCGGCCAAATAAGAACGTGAGCTCGTCGACTTCCTAAGCGACAACCACGATGTCTTTGCATGGCAGCCTTTTGACATGCCAGGCATACCACGGGAGGTCACCGAGCATGCACTACGCCTCATCTCGGGCTTGAAGCCCACCAAGCAGTGCCTGTGTCGCTTCGACGATGAGAGGCGCAGGGCCATAGGCGAAGAGATCGCCAAACTCCTGACAGCCGGATTCATCAGAGAGGTATTCCACTCCAACTGGCTTGCCAATCCTATTCTTGTTAAAAAGAAGACCGGGAAGTAGAGAATGTGCGTTGATTATACTGGCCTTAATAAAGCATGTCCAAAGGATCACTTTCCTTTGCCGCGCATAGACCAGATAGTCGACTCCACCTCAGGTTGCGAGATCCTCTGCTTTCTGGATGCCTACTCAGGCTATCACTAGATTGTGTTGAAAGAGTCTGATCAGCTCGCAACCTCGTTCATCACCCTATATGGTTTGTACTGCTACGTAACCATGCCATTCGGCTTGAAGAATGCTGGTGCCACCTACTAAAGGTGCATGCAGCAATGCTTCGCCGACCAAATCGACCCGCTCGATCAGCCTGACCAAACCGAGCAGCCAAGACCAACAATTGTCATCTATGTTGATGACATAGTGGTCAAAACAACTCAAGCCTATGACCTGATCACAAACTTGGCCACAACATTCATGAACCTCTGAAGATTCAACATCAGGCTGAATCCTGAAAAATGTGTTTTCGGGGTTCCAAAGGGGAAGCTGCTAGGATACATTATGTTCGAGCGCGGCATCGAGGCTAACCCCTAAAAAATCATGACCATCTCCAACATGGGTCCCATACGCAATGTCAAGGGCGTGCAAAGGCTCACCAGCTGTCTGGCTGCCCTAAGTCGATTCATCTCCCGGCTCGGCGAATGGGGGATGCCACTCTACAAGCTCCTCAAAAAGACGGACACTTTCGTCTGGACTGAGGAAGCCCAACAGGCCCTAAAGAGCCTCAAAGCATCCCTGACGTCAGCCCCTATCCTCGTCGCTCCCAAACGGGGAGAACCCCTTCTCCTCTACATCATGGCCAGCAACCATGTGGTAAGCACCGCGCTGGTTGTCAAAAGGGAGGAGCCGGGACACCAACTTAAGGTCCAGTGGCCCGTATACGTCGTCGGGGAAGTACTCACTGACCCAAAGGTCCAGTACCCCCAGGTGTAGAAACTCCTATACGCCGTGCTGATGGCGACCCGAAAGCTCCTACACTACTTTACCAACCACGAAGTCACGGTCATCACTTCATACCCACTCGGGGACATCATCCGCAACCGCGACGTAGTGGGATGGATCTCTAAGTGGGCATTCAAACTCATGGGCCATGACATGAGGTACATCCCCTGTATCGTCATTAAATCTTATGCTCTCGTGGACTTTGTCGACGAATGGACAGAGGTACAGCCACCGACCCCAGATGTCACCCACGAGTACTGGACAATGTACTTCGACGGGTCCATAATGGTGCCCAGCTCAAGGGCTGGAGTGGTTCTGATCTCCCCGGATGCGAGTAAGCTCCGCTACGCCATCCGCCTCCACTTTTTAGCTTCAAACAATGCCGTGGAGTATAAGGCCCTCATCAATGGACTATGCATCACCATCGAGCTCGGTGCTACATGACTCTACATTCGTGGCGACTCGGAGCTAGTCATTGATCAAGTCATGGAGTCCTCCTATAAAAGCCCCCTCATGGTAGCATACTGCCAAGAGGTGCGTAAGCTCGAGGACAAATTCTAGGGGATCGAGCTACATCACGTCCCTTGAAGGGACAATGATGCCACCGATTTTCTTGCAAAATTGGCCACCAGGCGGGATCCATCCCCAAGCGGGGTCTTCATCAATGACGTCCATGAGCCGTCCACCTGCATCCTAGAAGGTCTGATCCAGACACACCCCGATGCCCAGTCGGCGCTCGAGGGCTCCGACCCTGATGCCAAGCCATCACCTGGGGGCTCCGACCCTAATGCCAAGCCGGTGCTCGGGGGCTCCGATCCCAGTACCTCCATGATGACATCACCCACAAACGTTGCCGTATTGGCACTCGATCAAACCGACTGGCGAGCACCGCTACTCGCCTACCTCCTCGAGGAGGTTCTCCTGCCCGAAAGGACTGAAGCCCGATGGATCGCTCGATGCGCCAAGATCTTCATCGCGTTCGGTGAGGAGCTCTACAAACGGAGTCCATCAGGGGTACTCATGAAGTGCATCCCAACCAACCAGGGGAAGCAGCTCCTCCTCGAGGTCCATGCTAGGATTTTTCGAACATCATGCGGCCCCAAGGTCGCTGGTCGGAAAAGCCTTTCACCAAGGTTTTTACTATCCCACCGTGCTACAAGATGCTGAGGAGGTTGTCCATAGGTGTAAAGGATACCAGTTCTACGCTCGGCAAACCCATTTGTCTACATAGGAGCTCCAAACCATCCCCATCACCTGGCCATTCGCAGTCTAGGGCCTCAACATGATGGGACCCCTCAAAAAGGGCCTAGGTGGCTTCACTCACCTACTCGTAGCAGTCGACAAGTTCACCAAGTGGATAGAGGCTAAGCACATCACCAACATCCATTCAGAAGAGGTAGTCAAATTCTTCCTCGATATCATTTACCGGTTCGGCGTTCCTAACTGTAACATCACCGACCATGGGACTAACTTCACCAAAAAGAAGTTCCTAGACTTCAGTGGTGGATACGGCATCAGGATTGACTAGGCCTCGATCGGACATCCATGAACTAACGGTCAGGTCGAGCGTGCCAATGGCATGGTCCTCCAAGGACTTAAATCACACATCTTCGATCGACTCAACAAATACACCGGGCGATGGATTGCAGAGGTCCCAACAATCCTCTGGAGCCTGAGAATGACCCCAAACCGATCCATAGGGTTCACACCCTTCTTTCTGACCTATGAAGCTGAGGCAGTGCTACCCTTCGACCTCGACCATGGCGCCCCAAGAGTGAAGGCTTTCGACCACGACCGAGCCATGGAGGCTCAGCAAGACGCAGTCGACTTGCTCGAAGAGGCCCACGAGATGACCGTCATCCATTTTGCTTGCTACCAACAAACCCTGTGTCGCAGAACCGACCAATTTATAAGAATACAAGTACAATGGCAATCCGCAAGCGGTCGCACTGTCATACTTGAACCCATATAAACCCGGTAGTCCGTCGAGTACCACGACGGGTCTCGATAAACAATTTACAACAACCAAGACCGTACAGGATTCAACATACATGCCACATATTACATAAAGTTCACAGATACTTTTCATCATCAGAGTACGAATAAAAGTTATTACAAACCGAGTTTGATAAATAAAGCGGAAGCAAATAAGTTCGAAGATAAGTTTCCAACGTAGTTTGATACAGTGCCAAACCAGATCACGGTCCACAAAAGCAAAGATAGGAATTACTAAGGAAGCCTGCCCAAGGCTTACTCCTCATCCACAGCGGGATAGAAGCAACTCTTGCAATAACCATGATACACAGTGCCATCTGCAACAATGGGAAAATAAACCCTGAGTACGAGAAGGTACTCAGCTAGACTTACCCGTCATGAACTAGAAATAAAATGACTCCAAGGATCATGCAAGGCTGTATAAGTGGACGTAACTTGACAACATTTTGCGTAAAAGGCAATTACCAGTTGTACAATTATGATTCCTTTATCAAGTTAATTATAACTATCCATTTCTAGGTTTGCAACTATCCTGTGTCAAACATGTGGTATATCATTTAGAAGCATACAGTAGTAACCATAGCAGGTATTGTAATTCCATATTCATCCGAACCATCATGTTTCATAATATAGCTGCTACGATGTTGGGACTAGCCAAGTTTCTCACTATCCAGGAGAGACGGCGATTCGAATCGATTTTCAACCAGCTGGGAATTTATTCCTAACACAAACCCAGATCTACCAGCCACGATAGTCTTAGGTCACCTTTGGTACAACTCCGGTACACATTTCGCGGGTTCGTACTATGCCGCACAATCTGGAACACCAGATGCCAGGATGCTCAGGCTAAACCTGCCCTTGGGCTTAGTCTGATCGTTCCCTGGAAGGAGCGCACAACAGAACGGTTCCCGGCCTGAGTTGAATTACTCGGCTTCGCGGTCGGAACGAGTTATCCGGCCAGCTAAGTGAGAGGCATGCGTTCAATCTTGTCAGAAGCGCCAACAACGGTACGGTCCTTAATCGACACGGACGGGGATAAGTCCACACCCAAGACCTCCATGCCTTGTTGCTTCCCTATCGACCTCCCGTCCGGTCTCAATTTACTTTTACCTCATGGTTCAGTTCCACGATAGCAGATATAGCCAACCGTGCTCCGGTATCCACCTATATCTCGCAGGTGACAGGACATCACCTGACTTCTACCGGTCTAAGCATGGCTAAGCATATATATTCGATCCTAGACCTATACCGGTTAAAGGGATAATATCTGGACAAGGAATGTACATGCATCAAGTGGTTTCATTCAACTCTTATAACCTAATGCATCAATCATAAATACGTAAGTAAACATTTATAAATTACTGGGAGACTTATAATGCTCCAGGGCTTGCCTCGCAGAAAGGAAGTAGGGCGATGGTCAGGGCACTCCGGAAGCTCTTCAGGGTTCTGCTCCACGCCTTCGGGAGCTGCGGCTTGCGGATCCTCCTGCGGGTTCCCTTTCTCCGCTTCTTCGAATTCCAGCAACGTGATCTCTTCCTCCGATCCTAGATGCATGAGTATGGTATAAGTATTACGAATGCATATATGTTAACAAGTGCATCATGTTGTTTGAGTAGGTGCATATCTCTTCTCGATTACTACTTAACTACTTCTACAATGCATCGACTAGGCCATACTAGTAGCTACTTGTTTCACTCATAACTGGAGTTCTACAAATCCAAAAAGCAGTGATCCTGGACTTTCTGGAAAGCTTATCAAATTTTCTACGAACTTTGTTATTAACCATTTTTACAGTACACATCAGTTTCAACATGTAAATCCTCACACTCTAGAATCAGTCCGGAAATGACTTAACATGCAATATAAAGTAATAACACCTCTACTTTATGTAATCATTCACAATTTGACAACCTAGAACCTACCAACAGTTTAAGCATACCAAATATAGTTAAGATAATATAATGGTGCAAGCCCAAACTATTTATTAAATTGCCTTTATTATTTTATTTAGATATCTAGGTTAAATAATAAATATATATCAGATGTGCTGAATAAATTCTCAAAAATTTACAGAGCCTTACTAATGCTATCAAAGGACTACTATAAAAATTTCATGTCATTTTACTAAGTAGAACATTCTATACAAAAATGATAAGGAAGCAAGGCTTGAAATAGCAAAAATGGAAAATCCTATTGAAAAGTGTCAAACAACAGATTTCTTATTTTTCCTAACATCCATATGGTACTAGTATCACCTCCAACAAATTTCATGAATTTTGGACTCATAATTAATTTATAAAAATTCATGCAAGGATTAACTATTTATAAAAGAAAAATCTATAACTATAGATCTACACATGCACTGGTCTTCAAATTTTTACCCAAGCTCATATATGACAAGAATAGCCTACCACAAAAATTTCATAATTTTTGGAGCACAGGAACTCTAGATATAAAATAAACAAATTTGAATGCATTCAAAAGAACATTTCAAATCCTAATTTAAATCTCCAGAAATTTCTACTGTTGAACCCAAGAACATATTTTTATTAAATACTACACTTCCTAAGCAACACAACCATATTTATTTCACCATTTTAGGAGCTACCCAACTAAAGATACAAAAATCACAAAACAAATCAAAAACTGGATTCAAATGAGTTAGGCCTTCACTACTGCTGTCGCTGACAGGTGGGACCCGCTGGTCAGGGGACCCCACTGCGTCAGTGACACGAAACAGGGCAGCGGTGCTGACGCGTGCTGGCGCGGTCAGAGCTCGCCGACGGCGAGGTTGCCGGCGGTGAGGTCTTCACGACACCATCTACTGAGTAGCGCGCATCAAACGACCTAGGTGGTGGCGGGTGAGGGTGGGTGGAGCATGCTCGTCGTCGGTGATGGCGGCACGGCGGCGCTGCTCGACGCTGTGCCGGCCATCTCCGGCCACGGGAAAGCCAGGCGAGGCGCGCAATGGTACCACGGTGACCTAGCGACTCTATTTCAACAACAAAAGCTCCACGTAAAGCTCCGACGACTCTTGACCACGGCGCGGCGGTGCGGGGGTTAGAATGCGGCGGCGTGGTCGTCGCGTTCCACACCGGCGGGATCACTAACGACGGTAACGTCTTGGCACCGGCTAATACACGTCCGACCCAACGCTAACGCTCAAAATCGAAGGAAAAGCGCCGACGAGCCAAGCTATGGCAAGCTTACCGTGGAGGCGGCAATGGCGACCGAGAAACTCTGTGAGAAAGGAAACGGTGAATATGCCCTCACCGAAGCGTGACAGCCGTTGCAATCAAGACGAGGGGTGGAAGGAGGTGTGGCGCAGCTATGGGCGAGATGGAGGCGGTGGTGGTGCGACGTAGCGCACACGAGGCGACGGCGGAGGCGGTGCTGTGCTCGGCGGCGTGGCCTGGTTTTGCGGCGAGAGCAAGGGAGGGCGCTGGAGAGGGAGAGAGCTGGCGTGGGCGAGTGGAAATGGAGCGGGCGCACGCTGGCGTGAAGAAGGCGCGCCCTAGGCGCGGCGTGGCCTGCGCGGTATAGGGCGGCTGGCGACGCGCGGCCGTCGCCTGAGGACCACGCGGCGGCTGCTAACTCTGAAACCGGTCGGCCACTATGCCGTCGATTAGTTCGGTTCAGTAGCGGAACGGGACGCCTTGACAGCGATGTTTTCGCTCGTAATTTAATCTGTCTAATCCAATGGCTCTCTTGCGTGCCAAACCTCCTAAAATAGGAACTTCGTAGGACCGATATACCATCTACAAATGTTTGTTCAAAGGATCAAGCGTGCTAATCGCAACAAGACTGTAAGAAAATCAGTCCCAAAGTGAGCCCTGTCAGTCGGTCAGGGTTCCACGACTTATCAATTTCGTTAAGTGTTGAAATCAGGATTTTGATGATTCTTGTGATCCAATTTCAAACATGTTAGGAGCTGATCATGCTGATGGACCCAAAATCAAAGTTGTTCCTAATGTCAAACACTACAACTTTGCTTTAGTGGAACTCCTCCATGCAAGGTCTCTAACACCTAGTTCAACTTTAGTCAAAACATTGTCACTTTGGAAATCATGATACCCATTCAAACCATGGCTAAATGACCAAACTAGCCCTAGCACTAAATACCAAAGTTGTTCATGATGATACTCTAAGCATGTTTAAACAATTTGCAAGGTCATTTAAGCATTTCATGTACTAGTCACTCATATAGCTATTGAAAGTAATCACATGAAATATCACTCAAGTGCTTGGTCATGAAATGTGGCCTTCATGAACAAGGTTCCTTTTGTTAACCTAAGTGTAGCTAAGGTGTTTTAGTGACCAACATTACCCACTTGCATTCATTTGCACATGATCATATGCATATATTCCAAGAAACACGAGATAACAAGCAATGTTTCATATGTTTCGATCAAATGTTTTAATTGTAAATGATGATTTATGAATGCTTGATGCTCATGCTCATGTTATGCAAGTCAAGTTATGCAAGGCTAACACCCGAGGTGTTACAGCCCCTCCCCCTTATAGAAATCTTGTCCCGAGATTTGCAAGACCTACCATTCTTGGAAAAAGGCGGGATAAACTTCTTGCAGATAATCTTCTCTTTCCCATGTAGCATCTTGTTCACTATGATTGTTCCACACCACCTTATAGAACTTAATAATCTTACTCCTTGTCACTCTCTCCATCTCTTCTAATACTCGAATTGGCTTTTCTTCATAGGTCAAATCCGATTGAAGTTGCACGTTGGTGGGTGCAATAGCTTCTTCCGGTACTCGAAGACATTTCTTTAGCTGAGAAACATGGAACACATCAAAGATTGCACTCATCTCTGGTGGTAGTTGTAGCTTATACGCAACATTTCCTTTTCGTTCCAAAATTTTGTATGGCCCTACATATCTTGGTGAAAGCTTCTTTTTCATCCCAAATCTCTTCACACCTTTCATGGGTGATACTCTCAAGTACACATAGTCACCTACTTCAAAAGTTAGTGGTCTTCTTCTTCTATCGGCATAACTCTTCTGTCTTGATTGAGCTGCCTTCATGTGTTGTTGGATGATACGTACTTGTTCTTCGGCTTCATTGACAAAATCAATACCAAAATATCTCCTTTCACCGGGCTCAATCCAATTCAATGGAGTTCTGCACTTTCTGCCATACAAGGCTTCAAATGGAGCCATTTTGATACTCGCTTGATAACTGTTGTTATAGGAGAATTCAGCTAAAGGTAACCATTTCTCCCATGAACCTTTTGAAGATATAACACAAGCCCTAAGTAAATCTTCTAGGATTTGGTTCACTCGCTCTGTCTGTCCTGAAGTTTGCGGATGATAAGCTGAACTTCTGATTAGCTTGGTTCCCAAAGCTTGGTGTAAGTGCTCCCAGAAACGAGCTATGAACTGTGGTCCTCTATCTGAGATTATGGTCCTGGGTACTCCATGCAATTTCACGATCTGGGCAACATATATTTCAGCGTATTTCCCAACTATATACCGCGTGTTCACGGGTATAAAGTGTGCTGACTTGGTGAGACGATCAACAATGACCCAGATTGAATCGTGACCTTGGGGTGTTGTTGGAAGGCCTGTGATAAAGTCCATACTGATTCTCCTCCCATTTCCATCCTGGAATAGGCAGTGGCTGAAGTAATCCAGCGGTTTTCATATGGACGGCTTTCACTCTACTGCAGTTATCACACCTAGCAACATAGGCTGCGATCTCTTTCTTCATCTTAGTCCACCAAAAACGGGTTTTCAAATCTTGATACATTTTACTACTACCCGGGTGGATAGACAATTTGGACGAGTGAGCTTCTTCTAAAATTTGATTCCTTAGCTCACGGTCTTTTGGCACCACTAGTCGGTCCTCAAACCATAATACACCTCTTTCGTCCAATCTAAAATGTTTGGTTTCTTGCTCTTGCATTTTTCTCTTGATGTGACTTATTCCTACATCTGTCTGCTGTAGCTCTATGATTTTGCCCTCAAGCGAACAACTGATTGTGATATTGTGTAGTACAGCAGGATGTAGCAAGTTGAATCCATCTTCCAATAGCGCTTCCATAGTGTTGCAATGGGACTTCCGACTAAGTGCATCGGCTACTACATTAGCTTTACCCGGATGGTAATGCACTTCCAAATTATAGTCCTTAATCAATTCCAACCATCTACGTTGTCTCATGTTCAGTTCTGGCTGGGTAAAGATATACTTGAGGCTTTTGTGGTCAGTATAGATATGACATACATTGCCCAACAAGTAATGTCTCCATATCTTCAATGCATGGACAACGGCTGCAAGTTCCAAATCATGTGTAGGGTAGTTGACTTCATGTTTTCTCAAGTTGCCGAGAGGCATATGCAATTACTCTCCCTTCTTGCATAAGTACACATCCCAAACCTATTCCTGATGCATCACAAAATACATCAAAAGGCTTCTCAATGTCTGGTTGTGCTAGCACTGGTGCTGTAGTCAACAAAGTTCTGAGGGTGTGAAAAGCTGTTTCACATTCTGGTGTCCACTTGTATTTCTCATCTTTCTAAAGTAGTCTGGTCATAGGCTTAGCTATCTTTGAGAAGTCTGGAATAAACCGACGATAGTATCCTGCTAACCCTAGAAAACTCCGAACTTCATGCACCGAAGTTGGGGCTTTCCAATCCATGACCTCTTGTACTTTTGATGGGTCTACTGAGATTCCATCTCTCGATAATATGTGACCTAAGAAATGGTACTTTGCTCATCCAAAATTCACATTTGCTAAACTTGGCATATAGCTTATGCTCCCTCAGTCTGGATAGGACAATCCTCAGATGCTCTTCATGATCCAACTCATTTTCTGAATAAATCAATATGTCATCGATAAACACGACCACGAACTTATCAAGTTCGGGCATGAATACCGAGTTCATTAGGTACATGAAAGTAGGCTGGAGCATTGTTAGTCCGAAAGACATAACCAAATACTCGTATAAGCCGTACCTAGTAGAGAAAGCAGTTTTGGGTATATCCTCCGGTCTGATCTTTATCTGATGGTAACCTGATCTTCAAGTCAATTTTGGAGAATACCTTTGCCTTCGCTAGCTGATCGAACAAGATGTCGATGCGGGGTAACGGATATTTGTTCTTGATGGTCACAGCATTGAGTGGTCTGTAATCTACACACATCCTCAGTGACTTATCCTTCTTTTTCACAAACAGTGCTGGACATCCCCACGGAGATGAGCTAGGTTGGATAAGACCTTTGTCCAATAGATCTTGCAATTGAACCTTAAGTTCTGCTAACTCATTGGGTGGCATTCTATATGGCCTTCTGGATATGGGTGCGGTACCTGGCACTAATTCGATCTTAAATTCCACAGTCCCTATCCGGTGGTAGACCTGGTAATTCCTCTGGAAATACATCCGGAAACTCACAAACCACTGGGAATATCACATATGGTGGTGGCTTGGATAGCACAGGCTAAATGTTGGGGTTCGAAATTCGCGGGAGAGTGGAACTAGAAAAGCATTCCCTCCCGTGGGTTCTCTCAACATGATAGTACGGGTGCTAGTGTCAATAAGAGCACCATGATACTTCATCCAATTCATGCCTAAGATTACACTTATCGACAATCCCGGCAATATTATCAAATCTGTGGTGTACTCCCTCCCTTGTATCAAGATGAGTACATTTTTGACTATCTTTTTGGTAGTAACAGTTCCCCCTGCTGAACTTATGTTAAAACCCCCTTTACTTACTTCTATTATTTCTTGATCATGTCTAGATGCAAATGCTTGACTCATAAATGAATGAGAAGCTCCCGAATCAAATAAAACAACAGCGGGATGCTTGTTGACGAGAAACATACCGGCCGTGACAACTTCTCCGGCGGGCACTTCCTCCACAGCGGTATAGTGCACTTGTCCCTGACGTGCCCTGGCATTCACCTGCCTCTGATTGTTCTGATTTGGGTTGCCATTCCTCTTGGGGTGGGGGCACTCCTTGGACCAATGACCCAGTTGGTTGCAGTTGAAACAAGGTTGATTACTTCTGAATCCGGCGGAGCTGTCCTGATTGCCATTTCCTTTTGGTAAGGCAATAGTGAACGCCTTACGAAAGGGTTTCTGTGGCCTATTACTCTGAGCTTTCGGTGGTGGAGGCCTGAACTTGGGTGCAGGTGGACGGAATTGTGGCCTAGCTGCTGATAGGCGCTTTGACTGGAAAGATCCGGATGCACCGGCCTCATAGGCCCTCTTGCGACCTTTAGCAACTGCATGCATGTTGTTGTGGTTTTCTTGGGTCAAGGCATCACTAATAAACTCATTGTACGTGGCACATCGAGAATTTGCCATCGTCTTCATTAATTTGGTACCCAACCCTCGCTTGAAACTCTCAATCTTTTTCTCTTCAGTATCCACGAAACTTGGAGCATATCTTGACAAGTTGTTGAATGCATGCATATATTCTGTGAGTGACTTGGTTCCCTGAGTGAGCCTCATAAATTCTGCTGCTTTCATGCGCATCAGGCCCGGGGGAATATGGTGTCCCCTAAAAGCCAGCTTGAATTGATCCCAGGTCACTCTCGCATTAGCAGGCAGAGACGACAGAAAGTGCGTCCACCAGATTCCTGCTGGTCCTTGCAATTGATGAGAAGCATATTCTGCTTTCAGGTGCTCTGTGACCCTTAGCAGACGAAATTTCTGCTCGATGGTATTCAGCCACTCATCGGCCTGCAGTGGTTCCTCAGCCACCTTGAAGATCGGCGGCTTCGTGTCCAGAAACTCCTTGAATGAACTGTGCTGATTAGGCTCGGCCCCTGGTTGCTGTGGGTGGCCACGAGCAGTGTTTTGCGCGATAAGGCGCAAAGCTTCTTCCATTGTCCTCTGGCTACCCTAGGAACTGGGCAAAGAACTCCTGAGCAGACGGTGGGGGTGGGGGTGGCAAGTCATCGTGGTTGCCATCCTGGCTGCTACTAGCTCCTGCACGGGTGCGCGTCATCTGCGAAGTTGCAACAATAAGCTGATTATTGGTTGATGCCAAGAGATTGCAGATGAATTAGGTACTCATGCCAAACTGAAATTACTGGAGAAAATTCTCAAAATCACAATAAAAACAGAGGCATAATAATTCATTCTCGCAACATGACATCACCAATTTGACCACTTATCGTGCTCATAACGCATGCAATTTAAAGCGTGATTACCGACAAGGAACTGGAATTGCATTGACGTTCGTCCAAACATGCGATTAACATTACATGATAGTCTGGTTACTAATGCCAACTTCAAACTACATGTCCATTACATAAATAGAGGTGATACATTAGTCTTTCCACTAAATGCGAAGTGATCTAATCCTCATCATGATCACTATCGAGGTCAGACGTAGAATCATCTCCGTCCTCAGGTTCTACTTCTTCTTCAGGTGCCACTTCTTCTTCTTCCTCGTACCCTTCTAGATCCATTTCTGCGGCTCCCGGTGGGACATAAGGGTGGAGCTGATTGTGCAGTAGATGAACCTCTTCATGCAGATTATCGTTGTATTCTTCCGCATTGGCCAGCTGCTGTCCAGCTCAAACTGTCGAGCTCTCAGGACATCTTCTCGGGACCAAGCTGCATTTCGCTGGTGAGTTAACCGAGTCATCTCTTCAGTGAGCCTCTCAATCTCGCGTCGTGCTCCCTCTGAAGCTGACGTCGATCCTCATGGGCATGACCAAGTGCACCAGACACACGTCTGAGGCTACCCTCAACTCCATCTAACACTCTCATCATTGCGAACATGGCGCTCATTGCAGGGTTATCACTGTTCTGCCCTTCTGCTGCACCAATCTCCAAAGATCTTCCTCTTGCCTGCTGCCATGAGTCAGTGGAGGGGTTACCTCTTGGAAAGACTCCAACCAAAGCGGCTGCCAGCTCCTGAGGAAAACGATCCATGATATCCCTCAAGATCCCAAAGGCTGCCCTGCCAGCTGCTTCCTCAGTAGTCCTACCAGTTGACTCATAACACCAGCCTGTCCACTCAGAATCGTCACCTCGGGGACTGAACAACGGCCTCCACAGTAACTAAGAGACCTTCTCCCAACCGCTCATTCGCCCAGAAGTAGCGGGGTTCCATTCCATCAGGATAACCTACATAGCTGAGCACTCTCCACAAAAGTGTAGGCATCCCAAACTCTCCAAGGAACGTGTGACGTTGACGGGTACGTGGAGCAAGCTGACGGCTAGGAGCTCTTCCTCCGGTGGACTTGCGAGCAGTCTGCTTGGTGCGTGCCATCTGCACCATTAACATGTACCCCTTGGTGAGACAATGCCATAATGGATAAGAGTTACATAACCGAGTAAGAATTTTATAAGGGGAGTAACAATGTAGTTATATGAATGGTAATTTAACATGATGCATGCTCGTGCCGTACGTCCTTACAAACTTAGGAAAAATTTGTTTCTAACGGTAGACACGGTGGCATACATACGTTCTCTCATAAATAGCGTAACTAGTCGAGCTACACGTTTCGTTGTTAGTGTACCTGCATAAAATTTCATTTCAGCCCTAAACCCATAATGAAATATGCAGAATGTAATTGTAAATACTTTCATATATGTATACCCATACATATACTTCCGTATCAATCTACCCGACAAGAATTTAAACCCACAATTAAATACGTACCATATACACATGCAAGCATGTATACATAGCCGTACCAAAGCTAACTCTTCCCGACCGCACGCTCACATCTTGCGGTCATACACTCATCTTACCTTGGCGTAGAGGCATTTGATCCATACATTACCACTCAAGTGAATGGCATCCATACTATAGCACGCCGTATGGACGACGAAGTAAAAACCCCCATGTTAGTACTTAAATAGCCACCTAATAGTCCTTAATTTGGGCATAAGGAAAGTGATCATTGGCACACTTTAGATTTCAAATACCTATTATATAACTAATAGTTGCTAGAGAAGGGTTTTTGGAAAACAAAAACTTTTGTTTTTAAATACACTTGTGACAATTAACGTTGAATCTTGCTCTGATACCAGCTGTCGCAGAACCGACCAATTTATAAGAATACAAGTATAATGGCAATCCGCAAGCGGTCGCACTGTCATACTTGAACCCATATAAACCCGGTAGTCCGTCGAGTACCACGACGGGTCTCGATAAACGATTTACAACAACCAAGATCGTACAGGATTCAACATACATGCCACATATTACATAAAGTTCACAGATACTTTTCATCATCAGAGTACGAATAAAAGTCATTACAAACCGAGTTTAATAATTAAAGCGGAAGCAAATAAGTTTGAAGATAAAGTTTCCAACATAGTTTGATATAGTGCCAGACCAGATCACGATCCACAAAAGCAAAGATAGGAATTACTAAGGAAGCCTGCCCAAGGCTTACTCCTCATCCACAGCGGGATAGAAGCAACTCTTGCAATAACCATGATACACAGTGCCATCTGCAACAATGGGAAAATAAACCCTGAGTACGAGAAGGTACTCAGCTAGACTTACCCGTCATGAACCAGAAATAAAATGACTCCAAGGATTATGCAAGGCTGTATAAGTGGACGTAACTTGACAACATTTTGCGTAAAAGGCAATTACCCGTTGTACAATTATGATTCCTTTATCAAGTTAATTATAACTATCCATTTCTAGATTAGCAACTATCCTGTGCCAAACATGTGGTATATCATTTAGAAGCATACAATAGTAACCATAGCAGGTATTGTAATTCCATATTCATCCGAACCATCATGTTTCATAATATAGCTGCTACGATGTTGGGACTAGCCAAGTTTCTCACTATCCGGGAGAGACGGCGATTCGAATCGATTTCAACCAGCTGGGAATTTATTCCTAACACAAACCCAGATCTACCAGCCACGATAGTCTTAGGTCACCTTTGGTACAACTCCAGGTACACATTTCGCGGGTTCGTACTGCGCCGCACAATCTGGAACACCAGATGCCAGGATGCTCAGGCCAAACCTGCCCTTGGGCTCAGTCTGATCGTTCCCCGGAAGGAGCGCACAACAGAACGATTCCCGGCCTGAGTTGAATTACTCGGCTTCGCGGTCGGAACGAGTTATCCGGCCAGCTAAGTGAGAGGCATGCGTTCAATCTTGTCAGAAGCGCCAACAACGGTACGGTCCTTAATCGACACAGACGGGGATAAGTCCACACCCAAGACCTCCATGCCTTGTTGCTTCCCTATCGACTTCCCGTCCGGTCTCAATTTACTTTTACCTCATGGTTCTGTTCCACGATAGCAGATATAGCCAACCGTGCTCCGGTATCCACCTATATCTCGCAGGTGACAGGACATCACCCGACTTCTACCGGTCTAAGCATGGCTAAGCATATATATTCGATCCTGGACCTATACCGGTTAAAGGTGTAATATCTGGACAAGGAATGTACATGCATCAAGTGGTTTCATTCAACTCTTATAACCTAATGCATCAATCATAAATACGTAAGTAAACATTTGTAAATTACTGGGAGACTTATAATGCTCCGGGGCTTGCCTCGCAGAAAGGAAGTAGGGCGATGGTCAGGGCACTCCGGAAGCTCTTCAGGGTTCTGCTCCACGCCTTCGGGAGCTGCGGCTTGCGGATCCTCCTGCGGGTTCCCTTCCTCTGCTTCTTCGAATTCCAGCAACGTGATCTCTTCCTCCGATCCTAGATGCATGAGTATGGTATGAGTATCACGAATGCATATATGTTAACAAATGCATCATGTTGTTTCAGTAGGTGCATATCTCTTCTCGCTTACTACTTAACTACTTCTACAATGCATCGACTATGCCATACAATAGCTACTTGTTTCACTCATAACTGGAGTTCTACAAATCCAAAAACAGTGATCCTGGACTTTCTGGAAAGCTTATCAAATTATCTACAACTTTGTTATTAACCATTTTTACAGTACACATCAGTTTCAACATGCAACTCCTCACACTCTAGAATCAGTCCGGAAATGACTTAACATGCAATATAAAGTAATAACACCTCTACTTCATGTAATCATTCACAATTTGACAACCTAGAACCTACCAACAGTTTAAGCATACCAAATATAGTTAAGATAATATAATGGCAAAGCCCAAACTATTTATTAAATTGCCTTTATTATTTTATTTAGCTATCTAGGTTAAATAATAAATATATATCAAATGTGCTGAATAAATTCTCAAAAATTTACAGAGCCTTACTAATGCTATCAAAGGACTACTATAAAATTTCATGTCATTTTACTAAGTAGAACATTCTATACAAAAATGATAAGGAAGCAAGGCTTGAAATAGCATAAATGGAAAATCCTATTGAAAAGTGTCAAGCAACAGATTTCTTATTTTTCCTAACATCCATATGGTACTAGTATCACCTCCAACAAATTTCATGAATTTTGGACTCATAATTAATTTATAAAAATTCATGCAAGGATTAACTATTTATAAAAGAAAAATCTATAACTATAGATCTACACATGCACTGGTCTTCAAATTTTTATCTAAGCTCATATATGACAAGAATAGCCTACCACAAAAATTTCATAATTTTTGGAGCACAGGAACTCTAGATATAAAATAAACCAATTTGAATGCATTCAAAAGCACATTTGAAATCCCTATTTAAATCTCCAGAAATTTCTACTGTTGAAACCAAGAACATATTTTTCCTAAATACTACACTTCCTAAGCAACACAATCATATTTATTTCACCATTTTAGGAGCTACCAAACTAAAGATACAAAATAACAAAACAAATCAAAAACTGGATTCAAAATGAGTTAGCCTACACTACTGCTGTCGCTGACAGGTGGGACCCGCTGGTCAGGGGACCCCACGCGTCAGTGACACGGAACAGGGCAGCGGCGCTGCGCGGTGCTGGCGCGGCCAGAGCTCGCCGACGGCGAGGTTGCCGGCGGTGAGGTCTTCACGACACCATCTACTGAGTAGCGCGCATCAAACGACCTAGGTGGTGGCGGGTGAGGGTGGGTGGAGCATGCTCGTCGTCGGTGATGGCGGCACGGCGGCGCTGCTCGATGCTGTGCCGGCCATCTCCGCCATGGGAAAGCCAGGCGAGGCACGCAATGGTACCACGGTGACCTAGCGACTCTATTTCAACAACAAAAGCTCCACGTAAAGCTCCGACGACTCTTGAACCACGGCGCGGCGGTGCGGGGGTTAGAATGCGCGGCGCGGGTCGTCGCGTTCCACGCCGGCGGGATCACTAACGACGGTAACGTCTTGGCACCGGCTAATACACGTCCTGACCCAACGCTAACGCTCAAAATCGAAGGAAAAGCGCCGACGAGCCAAGCTATGGCGAGCTTTCCGTGGAGGCGGCAATGGCGACCGAGAACTCTGGTGAGAAAGGAAACGGTGAATACGCCCTCACCGAAGCGTGACAGCCACTGCAATCAAGACGAGGGTGGAGGGAGGTGTGGCGTAGCTATGGGCGAGATGGAGGCGGTGGTGGTGCGACGTAGCGCACACGAGGCAACGGCGGAGGCGGTGCTGTGCTCGGCGGCGTGGCCTGGTTCTGCGGCGAGAGAAAGAGGGCGCTGGAGAGGGAGGAGAGGAGGCGGGAGTGAGTGAGAAATGGAGCGGGTGCACGCGGGGTGATAATGGCCTTCGCAAGCTGTCGCTCCCGGCGGATCATAGCGTCGCGACGCGTGGCCAACGCCGCGGACACGCGGCGGCCTTTCCTGACGCCGGTCGGCCACCGAGCTGGGCGATTCAGTTCGTCTTAACCCAAATGAGCCTGACAACGTGTTTTCTCGTTCGATTTATCTGCAAATCCAAGCTCCTTCGTGCAAACCTCCTAAATAAATTTCGTAGACCTATAGTACCAGCTACAACTGTTGTTCAATGATCATCGTGCTAATTCGCAACAGAACTGAGAAAAATCAGTCCCAAAGTGAGCCCTGTCAGTCGGTCAGTGTTCACGACTTAGTCAATTTCGTTAAGTGTTGAAATCAGGATTTTGATGATTCTTGTGATCCAATTTCAAACGTGTTAGGAGCTGAATCATGCGATGACCCAAAAATAAAAGTTGTTCCTAATGTCAAACACTACAACTTTGCTTTAGTGAACTCCTCCATGCAAGGTCTCTAACACCTAGTTCAACTTTAGTCAAACATGTCACTTTGAAATCATGATACATACATCAAACCATGGCTAAATGACCAAACTAGCCCTAGCACTAAATACCAAAGTTGTTCATGATGATATCCTAAGCATGTTTAAACAATTTGCAAGGTCATTTAAGCATTTCATGTAGTAGTCACTCATATAGCTATTCAAGGTCAACACATGAAATATCACTTAAGTGCTTGATCATGAAATGTGGCCTTCATGAACAAGGTTCCTTTTGTTAACCTAAGTGTAGCTAAGGTGTTTTAGTGACCAACATTACCCACTTGCATTCATTTGCACATGATCATATGCATATGTTCTAAGAAACACGAGATAACAAGCAATGTTTCATATGTTTCGATCAGAATGTTTCAATTGTAAATGATGATTTATGAATGCTTGATGCTCATGCTCATGTTATGCAAGTCAAGTTATGCAAGGCTAACACCCGAGGTGTTACAGCCCCTCCCCCTTATAAAAATCTCGTCCCGAGATTTGCAAGACCTACCATTCTTGGAAAAAGGCGGGATAAACTTCTTGCAGATAATCTTCTCTTTCCCATGTAGCATCTTGTTCACTATGATTGTTCCACACCACCTTATAGAACTTAATAATCTTACTCCTTGTCACTCTCTCCATCTCTTCTAATACTCGAATTGGCTTTTCTTCATAGGTCAAATCCGATTGAAGCTGCACGTTGGTGGGTGCAATAGCTTCTTCCGGTACTCGAAGACATTTCTTTAGCTGCGAAACATGGAACACATCAAAGATTGCACTCATCTCTGGTGGTAGTTGTAGCTTGTACGCAACATTTCCTTTTCGTTCCAAAATTTTGTATGGCCCTACATATCTTGGTGAAAGCTTCTTTTTCATCCCAAATCTCTTCACACCTTTCATGGGTGATACTCTCAAGTACACATAGTCACCTACTTCAAAAGTTAGTGGTCTTCTTCTTCTATCGGCATAACTCTTCTGTCTTGATTGAGCTGCCTTCATGTGTTGTTGGATGATACGTACTTGTTCTTCGGCTTCATTGACAAAATCAATACCAAAATATCTCCTTTCACCGGGCTCAATCCAATTCAATGGAGTTCTGCACTTTCTGCCATACAAGGCTTCAAATGGAGCCATTTTGATACTCGCTTGATAACTGTTGTTATAGGAGAATTCAGCTAAAGGTAACCATTTCTCCCATGAACCTTTTGAAGATATAACACAAGCCCTAAGTAAATCTTCTAGGATTTGGTTCACTCGCTCTGTCTGTCCTGAAGTTTGCGGATGATAAGCTGAACTTCTGATTAGCTTGGTTCCCAAAGCTTGGTGTAAGTGCTCCCAGAAACGAGCTATGAACTGTGGTCCTCTATCTGAGATTATGGTCCTGGGTACTCCATGCAATTTCACGATCTGGGCAACATATATTTCAGCGTATTTCCCAACTATATACCGCGTGTTCACGGGTATAAAGTGTGCTGACTTGGTGAGACGATCAACAATGACCCAGATTGAATCGTGACCTTGTGGTGTTGTTGGAAGGCCTGTGATAAAGTCCATACTGATCTCCTCCCATTTCCATCCTGGAATAGGCAGTGGCTGAAGTAATCCAGCGGTTTTCATATGGACGGCTTTCACTCTACTGCAGTTATCACACCTAGCAACATAGGCTGCGATCTCTTTCTTCATCTTAGTCCACCAAAAACGGGTTTTCAAATCTTGATACATTTTACTACTACCCGGGTGGATAGACAATTTGGACGAGTGAGCTTCTTCTAAAATTTGATTCCTTAGCTCACGGTCTTTTGGCACCACTAGTCGGTCCTCAAACCATAATACACCTCTTTCGTCCAATCTAAAATGTTTGGTTTCTTGCTCTTGCATTTTTCTCTTGATGTGACTTATTCCTACATCAGTCTGCTGTAGCTCTATGATTTTGCCCTCAAGCGAACAACTGATTGTGATATTGTGTAGTACAGCAGGATGTAGCAAGTTGAATCCATCTTCCAATAGCGCTTCCATAGTGTTGCAATGGGACTTCCGACTAAGCGCATCGGCTACTACATTAGCTTTACCCGGATGGTAATGCACTTCCAAATTATAGTCCTTAATCAATTCCAACCATCTACGTTGTCTCATGTTCAGTTCTGGCTGGGTAAAGATATACTTGAGGCTTTTGTGGTCAGTATAGATATGACATACATTGCCCAACAAGTAATGTCTCCATATCTTCAATGCATGGACAACGGCTGCAAGTTCCAAATCATGTGTAGGGTAGTTGACTTCATGTTTTCTCAGTTGCCGAGAGGCATATGCAATTACTCTCCCTTCTTGCATAAGTACACATCCCAAACCTATTCCTGATGCATCACAAAATACATCAAAAGGCTTTCTCAATGTCTGGTTGTGCTAGCACTGGTGCTGTAGTCAACAAAGTTCTGAGGGTGTGAAAAGCTGTTTCACATTCTGGTGTCCACTTGTATTTCTCATCTTTCTGAAGTAGTCTGGTCATAGGCTTAGCTATCTTTGAGAAGTCTGGAATAAACCGACGATAGTATCCTGCTAACCCTAGAAAACTCCGAACTTCATGCACCGAAGTTGGGGCTTTCCAATCCATGACCTCTTGTACTTTTGATGGGTCTACTGAGATTCCATCTCTTGATAATATGTGACCTAAGAAAGGTACTTTGCTCATCCAAAATTCACATTTGCTAAACTTGGCATATAGCTTATGCTCCCTCAGTCTGGATAGGACAATCCTCAGATGCTCTTCATGATCTGACTCATTTTCTGAATAAATCAATATGTCATCGATAAACACGACCACGAACTTATCAAGTTCGGGCATGAATACCGAGTTCATTAGGTACATGAAATAGGCTGGAGCATTTGTTAGTCCGAAAGACATAACCAAATACTCGTATAAGCCGTACCTAGTAGAGAAAGCAGTTTTGGGTATATCCTCCGGTCTGATCTTTATCTGATGGTAACCTGATCTCAAGTCAATTTTGGAGAATACCTTTGCCTTCGCTAGCTGATCGAACAAGATGTCGATGCGGGGTAACGGATATTTGTTCTTGATGGTCACAGCATTGAGTGGTCTGTAATCTACACACATCCTCAGTGACTTATCCTTCTTTTTCACAAACAGTGCTGGACATCCCCACGGAGATGAGCTAGGTTGGATAAGACCTTTGTCCAATAGATCTTGCAATTGAACCTTAAGTTCTGCTAACTCATTGGGTGGCATTCTATATGGCCTTCTGGATATGGGTGCGGTACCTGGCACTAATTCGATCTTAAATTCCACGTCCCTATCCGGTGGTAGACCTGGTAATTCCTCTGGAAATACATCCGGAAACTCACAAACCACTGGAATATCACATATGGTGGTGGCTTGGATAGCACAGGCTAAATGTTGGGGTTCGAAATTCGCGGGAGAGTGGAACTAGAAAAGCATTCCCTCCCGTGGGTTCTCTCAACATGATAGTACGGGTGCTAGTGTCAATAAGAGCACCATGATACTTCATCCAATTCATGCCTAAGATTACACTTATCGACAACCCGGCAATATTATCAAATCTGTGGTGTACTCCCTCCCTTGTATCAAGATGAGTACATTTTTGACTATCTTTTTGGTAGTAACAGTTCCCCCTGCTGAACTTATGTTAAAACCCCCTTTACTTACTTCTATTATTTCTTGATCATGTCTAGATGCAAATGCTTGACTCATAAATGAATGAGAAGCTCCCGAATCAAATAAAACAACAGCGGGATGCTTGTTGACGAGAAACATACCAGCCGTGACAACTTCTCCGGCGGGCACTTCCTCCACAGCGGTATAGTGCACTTGTCCCTGACGTGCCCTGGCATTCACCTGCCTCTGATTGTTCTGATTTGGGTTGCCATTCCTCTTGGGGTGGGGGCACTCCTTGGACCAATGACCCAGTTGGTTGCAGTTGAAACAAGGTTGATTACTTCTGAATCCGGCGGAGCTGTCCTGATTGCCATTTCCTTTTGGTAAGGCAATAGTGAACGCCTTACGAAATGGTTTCTGTGGCCTATTATTCTGAGCTTTCGGTGGTGGAGGCCTGAACTTGGGTGCAGGTGGACGGAATTGTGGCCTAGCTGTGATAGGCGCTTTGACTGGAAAGATCCGGATGCACCGGCCTCATAGGCCCTCTTGCGACCTTTAGCAACTGCATGCATGTTGTTGTGGTTTTCTTGGGTCAAGGCATCACTAATAAACTCATTGTACGTGGCACATCGAGAATTTGCCATAGTCTTCATTAATTTGGTACCCAACCCTCGCTTGAAACTCTCAATCTTTTTCTCTTCAGTATCCACGAAACTTGGAGCATATCTTGACAAGTTGTTGAATGCATGCATATATTCTGTGAGTGACTTGGTTCCCTGAGTGAGCCTCATAAATTCTGCTGCTTTCATGCGCATCAGGCCCGGGGGAATATGGTGTCCCCTAAAAGCCAGCTTGAATTGATCCCAGGTCACTCTCGCATTAGCAGGCAGAGACGACAGAAAGTGCGTCCACCAGATTCCTGCTGGTCCTTGCAATTGATGAGAAGCATATTCTGCTTTCAGGTGCTCTGTGACCCTTAGCAGACGAAATTTCTGCTCGATGGTATTCAGCCACTCATCGGCCTGCAGTGGTTCCTCAGCCACCTTGAAGATCGGCGGCTTCGTGTCCAGAAACTCCTTGAATGAACTGTGCTGATTTGGCTCGGCCCCTGGTTGCTGTGGGTGGCCACGAGCAGTGTTTTGCGCGATAAGGCGCAAAGCTTCTTCCATTGTCCTCTGGCTCCCTAGGAACTGGGCAAAGAACTCCTGAGCAGACGGTGGGGGTGGGGGTGGCAAGTCATCGTGGTTGCCATCCTGGCTGCTACTAGCTCCTGCACGGGTGCGCGTCATCTGCGAAGTTGCAACAATAAGCGATTATTGGTTGCTGCCAAGAGATTGCAGATGAATTAGGTACTCATGCCAAACTGAAATTACTGGAGAAAATTCTCAAAATCACAATAAAAACAGAGGCATAATAATTCATTCTCGCAACATGACATCACCAATTTGACCACTTATCGTGCTCATAACGCATGCAATTTAAAGCGTGATTACCGACAAAGAACTGGAATTGCATTGACGTTCATCCAAACATGCGATTAACATTACATGATAGTCTGGTTACTAATGCCAACTTCAAACTACAGGTCCATTACATAAATAGAGGTGATACATTAGTCCTTTCCACTAAATGCGAAGCGATCTAATCCTCATCATGATCACTATCGAGGTCAGACGCAGAATCATCTCCTTCCTCAGGTTCTACTTCTTCTTCAGGTGCCACTTCTTCTTCTTCCTCGTACCCTTCTAGATCCATTTCTGCGGCTCCAGGTGGGACATAAGGGTGGAGCTGATTGTGCAGTAGATGAACCTCTTCATGCAGATTATCGTTGTATTCTTCCGCATTGGCCAGCTGCTGTCCTAGCTCAAACTGTCGAGCCCTCAGGACATCTTCTCGGGACCAAGCTGCATTTCGCTGGTGAGTTAACCGAGTCATCTCTTCAGTGAGCCTCTCAATCTCGGCGTCGTGCTCCCTCTGAAGCTGACGTCGATCCTCACGGGCATGACCAAGTGCACCAGACACACGTCTGAGGCTACCCTCAACTCCATCTAACACTCTCATCATTGCGAACATGGCGCTCATTGCAGGGTTATCACTGTTCTGCCCTTCTGCTGCACCAATCTCCAAAGATCTTCCTCTTGCCTGCTGCCATGAGTTAGTGGAGGGATTACCTCTTGGAAAGACTCCAACCAAAGCGGCTGCCAGCTCCTGAGGAAAACGATCCATGATATTCCTCAAGATCCCAAAAGCTGCCCTGCCAGCTGCTTCTTCAGCAGTCCTGCCAGTTGACTCATAACACCAGCCTGTCCACTCAGAATCGTCACCTCGGGGACGAACAACGGCCTCCACAGTAACTAAGAGACCTTCTCCCAACCGCTCATTCGCCCAGAAGTAGCGGGGTTCCATTCCATCAGGATAACCTACATAGCTGAGCACTCTCCACAAGAGTGTAGGCATCCCAAACTCTCCAAGGAACGTGTGACGTTGACGGGTACGTGGAGCAAGCTGACGGCTAGGAGCTCTGCCTCCGGTGGACTTGCGAGCAGTCTGCTTGGTGCGTGCCATCTGCACCATTAACATGTACCCCTTGGTGAGACAATGCCATAATGGATAAGAGTTACATAACCGAGTAAGAATTTTATAAGGGGAGTAACAATGTAGTTATATGAATGGTAATTTAACATGATGCATGCTCGTGCCGTACGTCCTTACAAACTTAGGAAAAATTTGTTTCTAACGGTAGACACGGTGGCATACATACGTTCTCTCATAAATAGCGTAACTAGTCGAGCTACACGTTTCGTTGTTAGTGTACCTGCATAAAATTTCATTTCAGCCCTAAACCCATAATGAAATATGCAGAATGTAATTGTAAATACTTTCATATATGTATACCCATACATATACTTCCGTATCAATCTACCCGATAAGAATTTAAACCCACAATTAAATACGTACCATATACACATGCAAGCATGCATACATAGCCGTACCAAAGCTAACTCTTCCCGACCGCACGCTCACATCTTGCGGTCATACACTCATCTTACCTTGGCGTAGAGGCATTTGATCCATACATTACCACTCAAGTGAATGGCATCCATACTATAGCACGCCGTATGGACGACGAAGTAAAAACCCCCATGTTAGTACTTAATAGCCACCTAATAGTCCTTAATTTGGGCATAAGGAAAGTGATCATTGGCACACTTTAGATTTCAAATACCTATTATATAACTAATAGTTGCTAGAGAAGGGTTTTTGGAAAACAAAAACTTTTGTTTTAAATACACTTGTGACAATTAACGTTGAATCTTGCTCTGATGCCAGCTGTCGCAGAACCGACCAATTTATAAGAATACAAGTATAATGGCAATCCGCAAGCGGTCGCACTGTCATACTTGAACCCATATAAACCCGGTAGTCCGTCGAGTACCACGACGGGTCTCGATAAACGATTTACAACAACCAAGATCGTACAGGATTCAACATACATGCCACATATTACATAAAGTTCACAGATACTTTTCATCATCAGAGTACGAATAAAAGTTATTACAAACCGAGTTTGATAAATAAAGCGGAAGCAAATAAGTTCGAAGATAAGTTTCCAACGTAGTTTGATACAGTGCCAAACCAGATCACGGTCCACAAAAGCAAAGATAGGAATTACTAAGGAAGCCTGCCCAAGGCTTACTCCTCATCCACAGCGGGATAGAAGCAACTCTTGCAATAACCATGATACACAGTGCCATCTGCAACAATGGGAAAATAAACCCTGAGTACGAGAAGGTACTCAGCTAGACTTACCCGTCATGAACCAGAAATAAAATGACTCCAAGGATCATGCAAGGCTGTATAAGTGGACGTAACTTGACAACATTTTGCGTAAAAGGCAATTACCAGTTGTACAATTATGATTCCTTTATCAAGTTAATTATAACTATCCATTTCTAGGATTTGCAACTATCCTGTGCCAAACATGTGGTATATCATTTAGAAGCATACAGTAGTAACCATAGCAGGTATTGTAATTCCATATTCATCCGAACCATCATGTTTCATAATATAGCTGCTACGATGTTGGGACTAGCCAAGTTTCTCACTATCCGGGAGAGATGGCGATTCGAATCGATTTTCAACCAGCTGGGAATTTATTCCTAACACAAACCCAGATC
The DNA here is from genome assembly GCF_019320115.1 of Miscanthus floridulus. NCBI lineage: Eukaryota > Viridiplantae > Streptophyta > Magnoliopsida > Poales > Poaceae > Miscanthus > Miscanthus floridulus. The sequence goes on along the minus strand of NW_027097880.1, from coordinate 29,964 downwards.
TACCAGCCACGATAGTCTTAGGTCACCTTTGGTACAACTCCGGTACACATTTCGCGGGTTCGTACTACGCCGCACAATCTGGAACACCAGATGCCAGGATGCTCAGGCTAAACCTGCCCTTGGGCTCAGTCTGATCATTCCCCGGAAGGAGCGCACAACAGAACGGTTCCCGGCCTGAGTTGAATTACTCGGCTTCGCGGTCGGAACGAGTTATCCGGCCAGCTAAGTGAGAGGCATGCGTTCAATCTTGTCAGAAGCGCCAACAACGATACGGTCCTTAATCGACACGGACGGGGATAAGTCCACACCCAAGACCTCCATGCCTTGTTGCTTCCCTATCGACCTCCCATCCGGTCTCAATTTACTTTTACCTCATGGTTCAGTTCCACGATAGCAGATATAGCCAACCGTGCTCCGGTATCCACCTATATCTCGCAGGTGACAGGACATCACCTGACTTCTACCGGTCTAAGCATGGCTAAGCATATATATTCGATCCTAGACCTATACCGGTTAAAGGGATAATATCTGGACAAGGAATGTACATGCATCAAGTGGTTTCATTCAACTCTTATAACCTAATGCATCAATCATAAATACGTAAGTAAACATTTATAAATTACTGGGAGACTTATAATGCTCCGGGGCTTGCCTCGCAGAAAGGAAGTAGGGCGATGGTCAGGGCACTCCGGAAGCTCTTCAGGGTTCTGCTCCACGCCTTCGGGAGCTACGGCTTGCGGATCCTCCTGCGGGTTCCCTTTCTCCGCTTCTTCGAATTCCAGCAACGTGATCTCTTCCTCCGATCCTGGATGCATGAGTATGGTATAAGTATTACGAATGCATATATGTTAACAAGTGCATCATGTTGTTTGAGTAGGTGCATATCTCTTCTCGATTACTACTTAACTACTTCTACAATGCATCGACTAGGCCACAATTAGTAGCTACTTGTTTTACTCATAACTGGAGTTCTACAAATCCAAAAGCAGTGATCCTAGACTTTCTGGAAAGCTTATCAAATTTTCTACGACTTTGTTTTTAACCATTTTTACAGTACACATCAGTTTCAACATGTAACTCCTCACACTCTAGAATCAGTCCGGAAATGACTTAACATGCAATATAACGTAATAACACTTCTACTTTATGTAATCATTCAACATTTGACAACTAGAACCTACCAACAGTGTAAGCATACCAAATACAGTTAAGATGATATAATGGTGAAGCCCAAACTATTTATTAAATTGCCTTTATTATTTTATTTAGATATCTAGGTTAAATAATAAATATATATCAGATGTGCTTAATAAATTCTCAAAAATTTACAGAGCCTTACTAATGCTATCAAAGGACTACTATAAAAATTTCATGTCATTTTACTAAGTAGAACATTCTATACAAAAATGATAAGGAAGCAAGGCTTGAAATAGCAAAAATGGAAAATCCTATTGAAAAGTGTCAAACAACAGATTTCTTATTTTTCCTAACATCCATATGGTACTAGTATCACCTCCAACAAATTTCATGAATTTTGGACTCATAATTAATTTATAAAAATTCATGCAAGGATTAACTATTTATAAAAGAAAAATCTATAACTATAGATCTACACATGCACTGGTCTTCAAATTTTTACCCAAGCTCATATATGACAAGAATAGCCTACCACAAAAATTTCATAATTTTTGGAGCACAGGAACTCTAGATATAAAATAAACAAATTTGAATGCATTCAAAAGCACATTTCAAATCCTAATTTAAATCTCTAGAAATTTCTACTGTTGAACCCAAGAACATATTTTTATTAAATACTACACTTCCTAAGCAACACAACCATATTTATTTCACAATTTTAGGAGCTACCCAACTAAAGATACAAAATTCACAAAACAAATCAAAACTGGATTCAAAATGAGTTGGCCTTCAATACTGCTGTCGCTGACAGGTGGGACCCGCTGGTCAGGGGACCCCACGCGTCAGTGACACGAAAACAGGGCAGCGGTGATGAACGCTGCTGGCGCAGTCAGAGCTCGCCGACGGCGAGGTTGCCGGCGGTGAGGTCTTCACGACAGCATCTATGGAGTAGCGCGCATCAAACGACCTAGGTGGTGGCGGGTGAGGGTGGGTGGAGCATGCTCGTCGTCGGTGATGGCGGCACGGTGGCGCTGCTCAACGCTGTGCCGGCCATCTCCAGCCACGGGAAAGCCAGGCAAGGCGCGCAATGGTACCACGGTGACCTAGCGACTCTATTTCAACAACAAAAGCTCCACGTAAAGCCCCGACGACTCTTGACCATGGCGCGGCGGTGCGGGGGTTAGAATGCGGTGGCGCGGGTCGTCGCGTTCCACGCCGGCGGGATCACTAACGACGGTAACGTCTTGGCACCGACTAATACACGTACTGACCCAACGCTAACACTCAAAATCGAAGGAAAAGCGCCGACGAGCCGAGCTATGGCGAGCTTTCCGTGGAGGCGGTAATGGCGGCCGAGGTTCCGGCGAGAGGGGAAAAACGGAAATACGCCCTCACCAAGGTGCAACTGGAGCAGTCAACACGTCGAGGTGATGGTGGTGGATGAGGCACAACGAATGGCGAGATGGAGATGGCAGTGATGCGGTGCAGCGCGCACAAGGTGATGGCGGAGGCGGTGCTGTGCTCGGCGGCGTGGCCTGGTGCCGCGGCGAGAGCAAGGCTTCTCATAATCCTTCGATGATCCAAACGGGCCCTACTACAAAACGTCAGAGACGACGGACGCGGCTGGGCTGGGCTGAGCTGAGCTGAGAGAGCTGCAGAGGACATCCTCTTGCTGTCTTTCACCTCCTCTTTCTCTCTCTCCAGTCTCGCAAGAAGACGAGGAAAAAGAGAGAAGCAAGGAGCGTTTCGTTTTTAACTCCCGAGGCAACGCACCAACTAGCCAAGAGCTCAGCACCTCCTCTCTCTGTCTCTCTCTCTAGGGGACGGCCTTGGTCTTCGTGAGGTGCTGCTCGCGTTGTCGGGGAGGCGCCGCCACGCCGCTCGCCTAGCGCCGCGTCCGGAGCAACTACTCCTAGGCAGGTAGTAGTAGTACTGTAGGTTGTTTCCGCCAAGAACGACCCGGCCATCCGGCGGCGCGCGCTGTCTGTCTGGCAGCGACGCCGCGCCGCCCCTGCTCCATGCTCGTGGGCCACGAGTGAAGCTCCCGCGTGGCCACGCGACGCGACCATGAAGCAGTCCCCGGCGAGCTCTGGTGTCGCGCCCTCGCCCGTCCCTTCCCCCGCGGCCGCGGCCGCCTCCACCGGCGCGGCGCCATGCGAAGGTACCTCTTTCGCCACCTTCCTCCTCTTTGCGCGTGCGTCTGTCGCCGGCCTCGACGGAACGCCGCGCCCGCCTTTTTTTTTTCTCGTGTCGTGTCGCTGACGCCGGCGTCGGCATGCGCCCGCAGGGGAGCGGAAGGCGCCGGCGATCAACGCCGACCTGTGGTACGCCTGCTCGGGCCCGCTCGTGTCGCTGCCGCCGGTGGGCAGCCTCGTCGTCTACTTCCCGCAGGGCCACAGCGAGCAGGTGAGTGACACCGTGCCCTCCTCGTCCTCCTCCCCGTGCTGCTCCTGCTTCTCGACGTCACGCCGTAACGGTCGTTGACGGCTTGACGCCATTGCTACAGCCTTTGGGATGCTCTGTTCTTGTAACATCCGCTGATGCTTCTTCGGCATCTTCTATGGGATCATGCCACCAAATCTTCAATTGGGCATCTATATGTCGGTGTTCTGTGATACTTGTGCAGAGTTTGTAGTTTGATTCTGTGTGTTTCAGGTGAAAAGTTGTGTTTTTTCATTCTGTGATTTTTTTTTTGGCTTAATGTTGAGTTTATTACTACAATGTTTTTGGTTTCTATACAAGGGATATAACAGAAAGGGTATTACTATCAGTGCAGTAATAAAAATGAAAAACAGTTGTTGATTTGTGGGTAGAGCCTACTGATTGTTGCTGAGCTAACTGGAATAGTTTCCCATAATCTGCTTTACTACCAGATTTCTGGTGATTTTTTTTTTCATTCAGATCTTTTTGGTGCAAGAAGATTCCCATTCTTCACTAGAAATGTGAAGATTTCACTCGGTTGCTGATATCTTCCAGTGCAAGAACCTGCTAATGTTAGCTCATTGACAAAGTGGTTGGAACTATTGGGGTCCTACATCCTTCTTTCCTCTGTTGGTTTCTGGTGTGCTGTGCACTATTTCCTTGCAAGGAGTTTGGTGTACATGAAGCATCTTCTGTGCATGTGGGTTGCTTGCATTTATGGTCCTGGGATGGGTAATTTTTGTTCCAGCTTCCTGATTTGGCACTGGAATAACATGATTATGAAATTTTATTTTTATCATAAGTGATGGTTCTCTATAAAAATCTTAATCCAAAAGCCAGTCATGGTGTTCTTTTCAGAAAGATGAAAACATAAATTATCTTTCTATTTCAGAAGAAAAGTAAAGGAAATGAAATCCTTTTGTTTTTATGACATCTGGTTGTGTTGCGCATGATGGTAGAGGACTTTATCACAGTACTTATAAAGAGTTTATCTAAGAAAAGTTCACTCATGCGGCGCTGCTTTTAAACTGCAGACTACTTTCCGCTTCAATTTTTTAGTCAATCTGCAGAAAGGGTTAGCAAAAGGGGAAGCATGTTCGAATGGCTCTACTTTCTTAATCATTTCATGAAATAATCTTTTATCGTAAAATCCGCAGAGTACTGATGAGTCCCCACACTAGCACATTTTGAAATAACAGCGCCACAAAGATAAATATTTCCCCATGCATTATTCTGACTGTGACAGTAATGCAACAATGAATACAGGAAAAGTTGTGGTGTATTACTGGAAAATAATGAAAAGATATTAGTCCCCATATACTTGATGCTTGGTTAATCTGCCTGCAATTTAATGTCTCCCGAGATTAAGACAAAAAGTTACCTTGAATATTTGAATACTAATATTTTTCACTTTCTTCCAAACGGAATGTTATGCTTGGACTTATTGTCCTTCTGATTCAGGTTGCAGCTTCTATGCAAAAGGACATTGATGCACATGTGCCAAGCTACCCAAATCTTCCCTCAAAGTTGATATGTCTTCTTCACAGTGTTACTTTGCATGTAATGTACACTTCCTATCCTGTACTTTTGACACGGAGCTTGCAATCACCAATTCTAAAACCATCTCTCTTTTGTCCTCAGGCGGACCCAGACACTGATGAGGTGTATGCACAGATGACTCTTCAGCCAGTGAACACAGTGAGCATCTAGAACTTGTGGTTCTCCAAAAGTCTCTTGCTTGTTCCAATGTCCTAAAACATTGGCTTTGACTTTGGTTTAGTATGGAAAAGAGGCTTTACAGCTATCCGAGCTTGCACTAAAACATGCAAGGCCACAGATGGAGTTCTTCTGTAAGACACTTACTGCAAGTGATACAAGTACACATGGAGGTTTCTCTGTGCCTCGCCGTGCTGCAGAGAAGATATTACCTCCACTGGTATCCAGGCATCAAATATCTAACATTGCCGCCGCAAAATGCTTGCTGTTTATCAACGTCATAGTGCCATTGTAATATTTTTACTCTCCTGGTCTGTTCTACAGGACTTCAGTATGCAGCCTCCGGCTCAAGAACTTCAAGCCAGAGACATACATGACAATGTGTGGACATTTCGCCATATATTTCGAGGTGGGGAAAATATAGCACTTTCATTGCTACAAAATGGCAGTAGCAGGACTCTTTTAGTTTTTATGCAAGTATTTCCCCATGAAGTTTCATGCATTTGAAGAACCTTGCACATGATTCTTTTATGTTCTGGGTGGTCTGCAAGGGAAAATTTACTGTTACTGTTGCCAACATTAGAGGTCCTTGACTGTAAATGCAAGTTTCAATACTATGAATAATTTTGTACTTTACTATGATCAGGTCAGCCGAAAAGACATTTACTTACCACTGGGTGGAGTCTTTTTGTGGGCGGCAAGAGACTATTTGTTGGTGATTCTGTCATTTTTGTTAGGTAAATTTCATGATCATTTTCCTCTTGCAAAAGCTTGTCTTGGTTCTTTCTAGAGTAAAGATTCTTACCAACTTACCTGTGAAATAATGAACAAAATTGGAGTATGAATATCATCTATGTTTTGGCTCATCATGATTTTAGGGATGAAAGGCAGCAACTTCTACTGGGAATCAGGCGGGCTAGCCGGCAGCCAACTAATATATCCTCTTCAGTACTTTCAAGTGACAGTATGCACATAGGGGTGCTTGCTGCAGCGGCCCATGCTGCTGCTAACAATAGCCCATTTACCATATTTTACAACCCTAGGCGAGTAATGTTCCTACACTATAATTTTCCCACCCTGATGGCTCTAAACAGCCTTTTTATGTAACTCAGTAACTATCAATGATTGATTTATCTGAAATGTGGACTTTCAGGGCTAGCCCTACTGAATTTGTTATCCCATTTGCCAAATACCAGAAGGCACTGTATAGTAACCAAATATCTTTAGGAATGCGATTCCGGATGATGTTTGAGACCGAGGAATTAGGGATGAGAAGGTACAGTGGCTCTTTTTACCTATTTTGATTTTGATTTGGCACATTATTGACAATCAATTTATATTTCTTTGTTTTAAATTCTAAATTATAGCCGTGGTTTTGTTGCCTATTCTATACTAATTAAATTATTTAATGTTCTTCAGGTACATGGGTACGATAACTGGGATATGTGACCTAGATCCTGTAAGATGGAAAAACTCCCAGTGGCGCAACTTACAGGTTAGATTGCTGAGCCACACCATTGATGGCAGATTTGGTTTGTACCTGATTCACAGATGTAGCGTAATTTTGTAGGTTGGTTGGGATGAGTCTGCTGCAGGTGAAAGGCGAAACAGAGTTTCAATGTGGGAGATTGAACCAATTGCTGCTCCTTTCTTCATATGCCCCCAGCCTTTCTTTGGTGTAAAGCGCCCTAGGCAAATAGGTAAATCAGCCTTAGGTTCATCTTTCTGTTTTAGATTGCAATGCAAATTGCATATCACGACAACTACTTCTGATGGTTTACATGGTTCGCTTTTATATTTGAATTAACAGATGACGAGTCATCAGAGATGGAAAACCTTTTCAAGAGGGCAATGCCTTGGCTTGGTGAGGAGATATGCATAAAGGATGCTCAGACCCAGAACACCACAATGCCTGGTCTGAGCTTGGTTCAATGGATGAACATGAACAGGCAGCAGAGCTCCACATTAGCTAATACAGGCATACAGTCGGAGTATCTGCGATCTCTAAGTAACCCTGCCATGCAAAACCTTGGTGCCGCTGAGCTTGCAAGGCAGTTATATGTTCAGAACCATCTCCTGCAACAAAACAGTGTACAGCTTAATGCTTCCAAGCTCCCTCAGCAAATGCAACCTATAAATGAGCTTGCCAAGGGATCGTTGTCTTGTAATCAACTTGATGCTATCACCAACCATCAAGAACTGAAGCAAGAAGTTGGCAACCAGCAGAGGCAACAACAGCCCGTTAACCAAGCAATTCCTCTAAGCCAGGCTCAAGCCAATCTTGTCCAGGCCCAGGTAATTATCCAGACTCAGATGCAGCAGCAGCAGTCGCAGCAACAACAACATCCGTTTCCAACTAGGTGCCAGCAGGGAACCAGTGAGCAACAGCTGCTTCTTTCACAGCAACATCAGGACCAGAATTTTCAACTGCAGCAACAACAGCAGCTTTTACTTCAGCAACTGCAGCGGCAGCAGCAGCAGAATCAGCAGCAGCTAAACAAGTCGCCAGGTCAACTTGTGAATCTGGCTGGTCAACAGGCTCAATTGTCTGACCAGGAACTTCAGTTGCAGCTATTACAGAAACTACAGCAGCAGTCACTTATATCACAGCCAGCAGTTCCACTCTCACGATTACCGCTAATACAGGAACAACAGAAGTTACTTTTGGATATGCAGCAGCTATCGAGTTCTCATTCACTTGCTCAGCAGCGGATCGTGCCTCAGCAAGATAGCAAAGTTTCACTGCAAGCATCACAGGCGCCACCACCAATGAAGCAAGAACAGCAGAAGCTTTCACAGAAACAAGTTGCACTTGCAGATGTGTCAGATGTTGCCTTCCCACCGATTTCATCAACCAACGTTCTGTCCAAAGCTGGAAGCCAACTGATGATTCCAGGTGCTACACAATCTGTACTAACTGAGGAAATCCCTTCTTGCTCAACATCACCTTCTACAGCCAACAACGGAAATCATTTGGCACACCCAACCATTGGCAGGAATGAGCATTGCAAGGTCAACATGGAGAAGGTGCCTCAATCGTCTGCTCTGATGTCAATTCCAACATCTGGTGAAGCTGTAACAACTCCAATAATGATGAAGGAATCGTCGAAGTTGAACCATGATCTGAAGGAGAATGTAATCACCTCAAAGTCACCCACTGTTGGGACTGGACATGACAATCTTTTGAACATTGTACCATCAACAGACAACCTGGAAACAACTTCATCAGCAACTTCATTATGGCCTACCCAAACAGATGGACTTTTGCATCAAGGATTCCTCACTTCTAACTTCAATCAGCAACAAATGTTCAAAGATGCACTTCCAGATGTGGAAATTCAAGAAGTGGATCCAACTAACAATGCCTTCTTTGGGATCAACAATGATGGTCCATTGGGCTTTCCTATGGAAACAGAAGGCTTGTTGGTAAGTGCACTTAATCCTGTGAAGTGTCAGCCTAATTTGTCAACTGATGTTGAGAACAATTACCAAATACAAAAGGATGCCCAACAAGAGATCTCAACCTCCATGGTTTCACAGTCATTCGGTCAGTCTGATATAGCTTTTAACTCAATTGATTCTGCAATCAACGATGGTGCCATGTTGAACAGAAATTCTTGGCCCCCTCCACCTCCACCACAGAGAATGCGGACATTCACAAAGGTTTGTGCTTCTTTAAATAACCCAACTTACTGATATTATAACATTCAATGGTATACTTTTGTTGTTGTATTTACTAATTCCTGAATATTGAATTGCGGGACTTTAATGGAAGAATGGAATACACTTCTGTACACCAAATATAAGATGAAATATTGGAGCAGATATGACAATATATGTGAAGTACATGTAAAAAGTTCACATGTAAAAAAGTTTAAGGAAAGGGTAGTCAAAATTCTGTCATATTCAGACTAGTAGAAAAGCAAATGTATAACTGTCTTTTCAAGAGCGCATTTATGGTTTTAGCTGTGCTAGTATATGGTGCCATGCTATTATGTCAATTGAGTAGTCAGCTACTGTCAAGCAGTTTAGAAATCACGATTCAAACGAGATAGGTGTATTAATGCTTGCTTGGATGTATGGTTTATGAGGTGGTCACATATTGCTTTAAAAGCTTGTCAAGGACTGGACACTTGGCAATTGGGACCTTCTATGACCATGCTCACTCTGGAGCCATAAACTCTTGAGCATGTGCTTTGTTTGCTATGGCCATTCATTCTTTTGAATGTAAACCTAACATTTTCATAAAAGTGACTGTAACATAAATCCTGTAGGTCTACAAGCGTGGAGCTGTAGGCCGGTCTATTGACATAGGTAGGTTCTCTGGATATGAAGAATTGAAGCATGCTTTGGCCCGCATGTTTGGTATAGAGGGCCAACTTGAGGACCGACAGAGAGTAGGCTGGAAGTTAGTCTACAAGGACCATGAGGATGACATCCTACTTCTCGGTGATGACCCATGGGAGTAAGTTTATGTTCCTACTTTTGCTTTATATTAAATTTTGTATTCACTATGAAAATTTGTCAAGAAAATAATATTGTAGAAGTGCCCAATGTAGATGTGTATACTGTCTAGGAATGTAATATAGTAAAAAAAAATGTACAAAAGTGAACAGCAATGTGCCTGTGTCTTCCTTTTTATTGATAAGCATATGCTGAAGCTTATAGGGTGTGTAAATTTTGTAAATGCACTGAATATAAATGATAGAAGAAGAATTTCGTTGGTTATTATCATAATAAAATGTGATGTGAATTATACAGGGAATTTGTGAATTGTGTGAAGTGCATTAGGATCCTATCCCCCCAAGAAGTGCAACAGATGAGCTTAGATGGTGATTTGGGGAACAATGTCCTCTCCAACCAGGCTTGCAGCAGTTCAGATGGTGGGAATGCCTGGAAGCCTCGCTGTGACCAGAACCCTGGTAACCCTTCGATCGGCTTCTACGACCAATTTGAATGACCGGATCACAGGTACGTACACACAGTTTGCTTACAGTATTTCCTTTTATCCCTGTGTTAGTTGTTGAACTGCATTTCACAATTATGAATTCAGAATGGGAGGTGAGAACTATGGTTGCAAAAAGCAACCAGTATCCAGCCATCTACAGAATTATCGCCAAGCAATGCAGGATGCTGTAGACGTCTAGGCTTTTATAGCTGGGAGAGCACTCCTCAGATTAGGGTATGTTTTAGATATATGTGTACTTTTCTTGGTTGAAACAATGTAGGCAAGAAGAATGAAACTTACCTAGAGCTGTGGCAAGTCGAAATGTCGGACAGAGGGTTAGGCAAAATCCAAACTTCAGGCAGAGTAGGCAGATCTGAAGATAAAGTATTTTGGTGGAGAGTATTTGTAATTCTGTATTTAACTGCTCCTGGGGTTGCTTGAAACCCATGTAGCACTATGAGTCTCAGTTCAGAAAATACTGAAGCAGATTAAAGAGGTTCTACTGATTAGTACTATTTGTCCAATGTGAATGGCCCATTTAAGTGAACTGGCATATGCTTGCTATTCTTACTTGTTTTTGCCCATTGCTATTCCTTATCTAGTTTCAGAAAATCTACAAATGGACAACCTGTCAGTGTCCATTTTGTAGGTGCACTTTGTTTGACTATAACCAGGTTTTATCAGTCACTACGAGGAAACTCTATACATCTCATTTTGGTAAAGTTTGACAGATTTCTGTATATACTTTTTACTGCCAACTAGTCAGATCCAGATCCTAATCGTTGGTGACCAATATATAGAGCAGTAAACTTCACTGCTAGTGGTAGGCATCTAGTAGGAAGCAGAAACCTTATCATTTCACAGGACAGCACAGCAAAAACAGGCAGAAGAGAAGAGTCGATTTGTTCACATCCAAATGGCTCAAGTAACATCTGTATGTTCCAAAAACACAGAAGAAATGCATCGTGGAGCAATCACTCGTCGACTCTATATGAGCACAAGAGGCTATACTATGACACAGATTATTCTATGGTAATTTGCAAGGATCCTGTTTAGTTACAAACCAGGGGAGAAGTGTTTAAAATTGCCCGAGTTCCTGCATGAATTCCTGAGTCATCTCGAGGTAGTCCTTCAAATGCACCTTCCTTCCACTCCTACAGACCAGAAACCGAGACATCAATACAAATCGAATCACCATACAATCACAGACACAAACACGAACATCATACGGTGACATTCAGTCAGACCTCAAAATCCCATTCCCCGTGGAGGTCAGGATCACGCTCGTTGCCCCATATGTACGCGTAGCCGAGTGATTTCTCCGGTGCATCCTGCAAAACCCCCAGACCATCTTTTTTTCATCGTTGAAAATGAAACCATTAACCATCTGAGCTACTAAGGATCAGAAGTTCAGAACAATGCGAAGGTAGTAAGCATGGGCAGTCGATCAGAATCAGATGGTGCAGATACGGTTGCAATGTACTCACAGCCAGTGAGACTTCGACGGTTGTCTTCACATACTCCTCGTCCTCGAACATGTCGAACACATGGAGTTCCCTGTCGGTGAGCTCCTTGAGAACCTGGACGGAGCAGAGGCAACGGATTCAGACGGGAGCTGTCTCGGTGGCCTTCGCCTCCATGTTTCTGCCGTATTTGCGACGGGTTACGGCTGGCGCGTAGAGAGTGAGAGGCGGACGCGGACCTTTCCGCTCACCGCGTGGCCACGGGCGGGGAGGATGGCCGGGTAGACGCGGCCCCTGATGCTGAACCTGCGGTGGTCGGGGAGGAGCGCGGGGGAGGAGGGTGGTGCTCGGCCCAGGAGGACCCGCACCACCTCCGCCGACATCAGAGTGCCGTACACGAAGACGCTGTGAGGCCCCGCGGCCGCCACGGGAGGAGGCGACGCCATGTGGGATCGCCCAGCCGGGGGGCAGGGCGGAGGACGACTGGACTATGGCGACAGGTGGAGGTGGAACGGAGAGCGCCGGACAGGCCGCCAGCGGCCAGGCCGATGGAATTGCGTTGGGCCGAGCCGCTGTTTGAATTGGGTTTCGTCCGCCAGAAAGATTGGGCTGTTTGTTTGTTTTTTTGCTAAAAAAAAGAAAATATTTTTCATAATTCTTTTTTTTTCAAAAATGTTTGTACCAAAAAAAAATTACAAAACTGTACTGCTTCCATTAATTAGGGACAAATTGGGTCGACCAGAATAGCCTCTTTCCTGTTTTCATTTTACATTTTGTTACCGCAACAAAATCAAAATTGGTAAGGCCAAGAATAGGAATGAAAACAAGGTTCATAGGAAATGAAAAAAAATGAACCAATTCGAACGAAAACACGTTGATAACAGTCAGGATATGGAAACGGTAACGTCAAGACGTAGAATCAAGAAACGTGACTTCACATGCTGACCTAGCTTAATAAAAATGTATGATATTACTACCAATACATAAGTAAATTTTAATTCATACCTATTGACACAAAAATATGACGATGTGATCAACACATAGCAAACCGGATGATCTTAACAGAATGAATTCGAAGATCTGCTTAGCTTCAACATAAGAACGGTCAGTTTTGAGATCAAAGGCGTGCCAATCAATTTGACCCTGTAATTGACAATGATATAATAATCAGTAGTTTAAGGTGGAACATATCGGTGTTGCACCAGACAGTTTCAATATGTGGCTAGATAGCCGATTCAATGGGGCTATCGACTAAATAGTCGATATCCAGCGTATTCATGGAATAAAGACCTTTGAATCAAGAATTATCGGCTAATATTAAACGATAATGATACGAATCGAAATAAACGATGCTCATGGAACATTAGAAAAAATCATCGGCTAAATATAACATGATCGATATAAAACGTTGAGCCAATAAATTTGATGAAAAAGGATACAACATGCGAACAAATTGACTATCTAGTACAAATGAATCTACAAATGCTCTAAATCTAATATGTTACCATCAATAGTGAGGTTCGATCGGATCGATACAGCTATGATAATGATAACAAACTAAAGCCAAAGAATCTATAAAACCATCTATATATTGACAGGTTCATGAAAAACATGCTATATGTGTGAAAGCGCAGGCGAATCGGCTAAAATAGCCAATGCATGCATAGCAAACAAACAGAGTACATATCTCGATCATGAATAAAGCCACTAATCGATAATCTCTAATCGAAAGTCTTACCAGTGAGGTTCCACCGGATCGATGCAGCTATGATAGTATCATTAGATTAGATCTCATTAACTAGTGAGTTTATTTGAGATTGAAACATGTATTTGAATGCATACTATGTTTGACTAGAATAGAGATAAAATAGCCGATCTAGCAGAATAAAGCCATCGATTATAAGATTTGAAGCATGACCAGATCAGAGAACGACCAATTAAGATGATATGATGCCGATCTATCTCTATCTTGATCGGGTGATTTGGGTATAATTAATAAAACATTAATTATAGCAAAATCAATAACTGGTGAATCAACCCAAAACAGCAAGGAAAGTCTTACTAATCTTAGCAGATTTGATAACTGGTGATATTATATTAAACAACAAGTTATTTAACACAAGATCGATAACTTTGATCTATATTATGATTCATAAGAGATCAATCAGCTAATGCAATCTTACAAACTACGATAGAGATCGATAACTAACTTATATTATGGCTCATAAAAGATCAATCAGCTGATGCAGCTTTATAAGCATAATACAAGTCGTGACGGTACTCACAAGCAAGCTGGAGGTCGATCAGTTGATGCAACCCTGTTTGCTGAAGAACTCGCCGAAAAGCTACATTACTCCTACTCCTAAGGGTTGGCATGAAGCCGAAAAAGTAAAGACTGAGTTTGATTGCTGTGTGTATGTCTGATTACAATAGCCGGGGTTTATATTTATACCCTGAGGCTTGAGACAATCCTAGTTGGTCACGTGGTGATCTAGTGCAAAACTTGCCTAACAAGATAAAACTAAAAGAAAAGGAAATTTTAAGATACATGGACTCCAGTTTCCCCTTTTGTAGAATCCACTAATAAAGCTTCCTTGACCGACGTGTCTTTTGTTCGTCTAGACAAGAAGGAGAGCCGATGGCTGATGCGCTTCACAGTTGACGTCTGTATGGCTTCCTTCTATAGACTCCATTGGCAATAAAATTACCAATTCTTCTAGCCTCTCTTGCTTCTTCCTTATCTTCACATGAGGAAACTTTGGACATCATGCTTCTCCCAAAATATAATATTTTCTAGCCGATGAAGAGCTCCTAGACGTCATACGTCTCCAAATATACTAAAGAATATTTCCTTTCCTTTCTGGTACATACGTGATGCACCTCGTGTCATTCCTTGCCAATGATATTTCCTGGCTGGCCAAATTTTGGTGTAAACACAGGCCCCCTAGTCCGAAGTATGAATTTTCATGCTTTGAACTATTTCAATCCGATGGTCTTCGTTCATGAGTCAGCGACATCTGATTGCAATACTTGGCTTTGATGACTTACTTGGGTTGACTGTTCATCTGCTTTAGCCAATTAAGAGCTAGCCCCCTGAGTTTATAACTATAATCGGCTTTCAAATCACTGGTAAGGAGCTTAAGAATTCACTGGTAGCAATATTACCTTATTCCAAACCTCACCTATACATGTGAACTTTGAAGTGTCTATCACACCATCTTGGGTGGTTGAAGAATGGAACGGATTAGAATCCAGTCATCCTCACTTCTCCTGCTCAGAAAACTTGGGTTTTTTTGAAAGATTTTTAAATTAAAACATAGCTTTGCTCCCCAAATGATTCTCTCAGATCGCTCAATGTGCATAGTTCCTCACCAAGACATTGTTTCACCTCTATTTACCCTACTTCTAAAATGCTTATGTGGAGTTCGGGTAGGAACAAAGTATGTAGCATACTTACCTTGCGTATCATAAAGTCAAACCCCGGATCCAAGAAGAGAAGTGTCATACTCTTAGATCAAGATGTGCATGTGTGTGGAATATTTAGTGGCTAACCTAATCCTACTATGCTCTCTGAAATATATTTTTCTCTTGTGGAATATTTTTGCGAGAACATGGGTTATCTTTATTCACATCTCTTTTTCTTTTTCCTTTTTTACTTTGGACCTCTTTTGTGTTCATCTTTTTATATTTTTGCATAACCCATGTCTCTTTTTACAACAACTTTTGAGAGAAATACTATTAGGAACTTAGAGCATTTATTCTGATAAAACCTAGCAAACATATTTTTTGTCTTCTCCTAGTGTAGGAGTAGAACATTTTGAGGTGGATGAAAAGCATGTTTTTGCGTACTTCTAGTGTAGAAGCAGCACACATATGTAGCGTGTATGTGATCTTGATCTTGGGAGCATGATAAATCTCTCAACAAGGGTCAACGAGTCTTGACAAAACTCAACACAAAACAAGCAGCTTATGTGGAAGGTTTTTAATAATAACATATGGCCTTGGTAGAAAATTCAACATCATCGAGGAGACAAGCTATTGATTTTGAATTTTTGTAATAAAATTTCCCAAGTACTTTGCAAAAGAAGCAAGGTTCCTTTCATCATACCATATCTCATTCATCAACTACTTAGATAGCATACTTTCCCTATGGTAGTTTGTTCACAAGTGATAGGAAAAGCAAGGAATAAAGAATATATACCTCACATCCGCATGTATATACCTCCATTCTGAGCCTGATCACCTCAGTGTACTTTGTGGCCTGCTCGGCGATCTCTGCCAGCTCCTGGCATCCCTGGTTGTCGCCGAAGAAGTCGGAAGTGGCGCTGGCCTGAACAAACAGAAAAATCTTAATGTATGGTGGCCTCGAGCAGTATCTAACCACTGTTGGTCAAACATGTTAGAATCATCCTTGAAATCATTGATCAAAATATTCAGCCGATGCGACTCTAGATTCCAATTTTCAATGATGTCTGGTCTTCATCAACTTTTAAGGAACAAATGTGTCGGGTTCATAAACCCGGGGTCCCTCGCGGATCGGCTTCCTAACAAAGGCTCGGCCCAAGAAGACAAAATGCGCAACTCGTGGGCCGGCCCAAGTATCTGAATGATAGGCTAGAAGGGCAATCCAATCACCGATCGGAAGGTCTGGCCGAGGAGGAACAGCACCCGCCTTCTGACTCCGGCCCACCTCTCCGACCGGAGCGCCCGTTTCGGTCTCTAGCCCGCTTCCAGACGGTCTCTCTGGCCGGAAGGCCTGGGAAAACACTACCTCCAACTTTGACCCGACATCTCCGATCGGGGTATGCAAAGACCCTGCTCACTGCTCTTCTCTGACTGGTGCAACCAGAGTCGACTAGAACAAACCGACCGAGGACGCCCGCTCGGAAAAGACCAGGGAACAGACGGAGAAAGAAAAACAAGGCGCACAAGTCAAACCACAATACCAGGGACTGTACCCTATACACCAGCAAAAATAGTATTCTGCAACCTCCCTGACACAAACAGTATTGTAGGCATCGACATTTTCCTCTACAGTATTGTGGGCGCCATTAACTCCCATACGGTAAGGCCCCTCACATGCCTCTGGGCATCAACAGTGTTATGGGCGCCGACATTTACCATACCGAGTGAACATGGTGAAACTCCTCACATGCCTCTGGGCATCAACAGTATAGTAGGTACCGACATCTGCCATACCCGGACAAAACGACGTAGCCTCCCACGTGCATCCGACATCCAACAGTGTTGTGGGCACCTGCCATCATCCTGCACCCGCCGGCATGGGCAACAAGACTTAGAAGCATTCGTACTCTCTCCCTCTCACTTGTAAGGCCATTCCCTTCGTCTATAAAATGGGATGCGCTCTCTCCCAAAAGACTCAGTTGATCTAGGTTGATCAAAGGCGAATCCAGATCGATCAAGTTCACTAGCTCACAACCACAGAACCGCCAGGTTCAGACCTCAAGCACTCGCTTGAACACTTAGCTCATAGCGGAGCCCCTGTCGCTCTCGGCCCTTCCGACCGGAGCCGACCGGACCTCTTGTACACCCCATCTTTCTCCTTCTCGTTTGTAACCCCACTGCAAACTTTGAGCACCTAGGCTTAGGAATAAAGTCACCGACCGACTCAAACTGGACATAGGGCATGTTGCCTGAGCCAGTATAAACCCTGTGTCATTGAGTGCTAGGCCACCTCCGATCACAACGTACGACAAAACTATAAATATTTACTTGTTGGTCACTTTCTGCACCGATAGTTGGCGCCGTCCGTGGGACAAACGCTATACGTTCAACACTTTTTGGGCATCAGATGGCCCACTTTTCCACCACCTTTACCATGGTGGGCTCTGGCGATACGATTCACTTTGGCTCGCTGGAGTTTCCCGCGCTCCCACCTATTGGGATGTGGGTTCCACCCGTCTTCGAGCCATCCCAGGCCTTCCTCCTTGGAAGCCTAGACTTCGTCGCCGACCGGCTCGGTGTACTACACCTCTATGAGGAGGCACTCGTTTTGGCACCCATCGGAGGGGCACCCTCCATCGACTCTGGGATGCACGACTTCGATGATGCGACATCTGCGCTTCATTCCGAGCAAACTCTTTGCTCAAACCCCACTATAAGTAATATGCGTACTGTTATTTACTCTTTATTTACTATCTCCCACCGATCATCTGGAGGGACCGTATTGCCCACACCACGAACACTGTACGATTGGTTCCCCTATGGCCTCACGTCCCCCGCAGATGTGTACGCTTGGGGGCTCCGAAGGATGCTGGCGCCATCCCCCATCACATCCAAATTCATGGGAATGGCGAGCTACGCTCCTGCCACTCTTCACGAACTCCCGAATGACGAGGGTGAGAGCGACGACTCTAGCATCGGCGATGTGGCACCTCGCCACCGTCCATCCCGGGAGTGCGCTATGGTGGACGCTCCGGAACAGCCACCGGTGGTTGTGGATTCTATGTAGACTCACACCCCTCTGGACCCGCATGTGGGGGCCCTTGCGTCTGCGCAAGCGCACGCCGAGGAATTACGACAACGGCGGTAGAACCAGCCGCTGCCTGCGCCAGCGCACTTGGTATAGCATGTTGCGCCCCATGTGCATAGCCCGACGGGTGGCGCCTGAGTCGCGCCCGCTAGGTCCAACATGACATCATGAATGAGGGAACGATCTCCCATAGTTCGCTCGGGCTAGTCAGAACATCACTGCTGCAGCAATGCTTCTACGCGGCGTTCCCGAGCCCATCGACCCCTAGGAGCGGGCAGTCTACCGGAACCTTCGGGTTCTAGTAGAAGCCGCCGCTGTTCAACTGGCGGAAAGCTCCGCATCATGACTATGACACACGCCCTCTCTCCCCACGGGGGGAATGGGGACATGCCAGACGGATCGCTCTATCCGCTTACTGCTACAACCGCTAGGTGTGGCTCAGGAGGTAGCAGTCGCTCCTCGGTCTGACCTGGCGCCTGCTCTACACCGACCGCTGGTACACGAGCAGCCTAGTCCACACCAGGATGCTTGCAGCATTGTCAGCAACCAGCATCGAGCCTGACACGATGATGACGTCCACCGGGCGGCGATGAGAGCAGGCGACACGGATCCTGGTCGAATCATCGAGGGGAGCGGTGAAACGCGCCCTAGGCACAGTCACCGGCCGAACGATCAGAGTCCTAGCCCTAAGGGCCCGGGGCCATGGGCCTTTGACCAGCGTATCCAGAGAGCACCGTTCCTATAGCGCTTCCGACCACCCACCAACATTACCAAGTACACCGGGGAGACAAACCTTGATATTTGGCTCAAAGATTTATGGCTTGCTTGCCGAGCCAGAGGGGTGGATGATGACTATTTCAACATTCAGTATCTCCCCATCTACGTGGGGAACATGTTTGGGCATGGCTTGAATTCCTCCCACATGATAGCATCCGCGACTGGGCGAACCTCAAGAGGGTCTTCGTCGGGAATTTCCAGGGGACGTATGTCCGCCCTAGGAACTCCTGGGACCTCAAGAGTTGCCAGCAGGAGCCCAGTGCGTCCCTGCGGGACCATCTACAGGTTCTCCCAACGATGCAACTCCCTCCCTGATGTCGTCGATGCGGACGTCATCAACACATTCCTCTCCGGGATGACCTACGAGTCCCTGATCCACAGGCTTGGATGCCGAAAGCCATGTACCACCTGTGACCTGCTCGACGTTGCCACTAACCACACCTTCGGTGAGGAAGCGGTCGGAGCGGTCTTCAACGGGGGCCAGGACAAGGGCAAGGCCAAGGGCACAGACCAAGATGAGGGCCCCTCCACATAGAGGGGCAAGAAGAACAAAAAGGACTGGCGCCGACCGAACAACACCACGTTGGTCGCCGCAACTGACCTCATGGGCAAGCAGCCCCAACAGGGCCTGCCTGACCACTTCAACAAACTCATGGATAGCCCATGCACCAACCACGCCTACCCCATCAAATACCTCTACAAGGACTGCGAGCTCCTCAAACATTTCCTACGATAGGCTGTTGGGCCAAAAGAAGGGGACGACAAAGAGGCGGTAGCCAAGAAAGGAGGCACGGCGGGCAAGGACGGAGATGGTTTCCCCGACGCTGATGAATGCATCATGATCTTCGGTAGATCCGATGTCATCTGGTCCAAGCGCCAGCACAAGGTATGCTATAGGGAGGCATGTGCCACCGAGACGGGTGTCCCCTCCTTCCTCAGTTGGTCAGAATCTTCGATCACCTTCGATCAGAGGGACCATCCCTCCCACATCGTGAGATCAGGATGCTACCCGCTCGTTGTCGATCCCATCATTTGCAAGTAGCGCCTCACCAAGGCGATGATGGACGGAGGTAGCGGGCTCAACATCCTCTATGTCGACACCCTCGATGCCATGCGCATCGCTCGATCGGAGCTTCGCCTGGCAGGCTCTTCCTTCCACGGAGTGATCCTAGGAGCGCAGGCATACCCGCTCGAGTAGATCGACCTGCCCATCATGTTCGGCAGCCGAGCCAAGTTCCGCTCAGAGGTCCTCACGTTCGAAGTGGTAGACTTTCTAGGGTCCTACCACACCATCTTGGGGCAGCCATGCTACGCCAAATTCATGGCAATCCCCAACTACACCTACCTCAAGTTGAAGATGTCGGGACCGAACGACATCATCACCATGAGCAGCGCCTTCTTGCACGCCTTCACGTGCGACCGCGAGCACTACGAGCTCGCCACTGCGGTCGTCAACTCATCTAAGCTCCCACGGCTCGAGGAATCACCGATCCTGGTAGTCCCAGAATGTAACAAACCAACCTCCTTAATATCCTTCTGACCGCTCGAGGAAACCAAGGCGGTGGGAATCGACCCCACCGACCCAACCAAGACGGTTCGGATTGGGACCCAGCTCCCGGCCAAATAAGAACGTGAGCTCGTCGACTTCCTAAGCGACAACCACGATGTCTTTGCATGGCAGCCTTTTGACATGCCAGGCATACCACGGGAGGTCACCGAGCATGCACTACGCCTCATCTCGGGCTTGAAGCCCACCAAGCAGTGCCTGTGTCGCTTCGACGATGAGAGGCGCAGGGCCATAGGCGAAGAGATCGCCAAACTCCTGACAGCCGGATTCATCAGAGAGGTATTCCACTCCAACTGGCTTGCCAATCCTATTCTTGTTAAAAAGAAGACCGGGAAGTAGAGAATGTGCGTTGATTATACTGGCCTTAATAAAGCATGTCCAAAGGATCACTTTCCTTTGCCGCGCATAGACCAGATAGTCGACTCCACCTCAGGTTGCGAGATCCTCTGCTTTCTGGATGCCTACTCAGGCTATCACTAGATTGTGTTGAAAGAGTCTGATCAGCTCGCAACCTCGTTCATCACCCTATATGGTTTGTACTGCTACGTAACCATGCCATTCGGCTTGAAGAATGCTGGTGCCACCTACTAAAGGTGCATGCAGCAATGCTTCGCCGACCAAATCGACCCGCTCGATCAGCCTGACCAAACCGAGCAGCCAAGACCAACAATTGTCATCTATGTTGATGACATAGTGGTCAAAACAACTCAAGCCTATGACCTGATCACAAACTTGGCCACAACATTCATGAACCTCTGAAGATTCAACATCAGGCTGAATCCTGAAAAATGTGTTTTCGGGGTTCCAAAGGGGAAGCTGCTAGGATACATTATGTTCGAGCGCGGCATCGAGGCTAACCCCTAAAAAATCATGACCATCTCCAACATGGGTCCCATACGCAATGTCAAGGGCGTGCAAAGGCTCACCAGCTGTCTGGCTGCCCTAAGTCGATTCATCTCCCGGCTCGGCGAATGGGGGATGCCACTCTACAAGCTCCTCAAAAAGACGGACACTTTCGTCTGGACTGAGGAAGCCCAACAGGCCCTAAAGAGCCTCAAAGCATCCCTGACGTCAGCCCCTATCCTCGTCGCTCCCAAACGGGGAGAACCCCTTCTCCTCTACATCATGGCCAGCAACCATGTGGTAAGCACCGCGCTGGTTGTCAAAAGGGAGGAGCCGGGACACCAACTTAAGGTCCAGTGGCCCGTATACGTCGTCGGGGAAGTACTCACTGACCCAAAGGTCCAGTACCCCCAGGTGTAGAAACTCCTATACGCCGTGCTGATGGCGACCCGAAAGCTCCTACACTACTTTACCAACCACGAAGTCACGGTCATCACTTCATACCCACTCGGGGACATCATCCGCAACCGCGACGTAGTGGGATGGATCTCTAAGTGGGCATTCAAACTCATGGGCCATGACATGAGGTACATCCCCTGTATCGTCATTAAATCTTATGCTCTCGTGGACTTTGTCGACGAATGGACAGAGGTACAGCCACCGACCCCAGATGTCACCCACGAGTACTGGACAATGTACTTCGACGGGTCCATAATGGTGCCCAGCTCAAGGGCTGGAGTGGTTCTGATCTCCCCGGATGCGAGTAAGCTCCGCTACGCCATCCGCCTCCACTTTTTAGCTTCAAACAATGCCGTGGAGTATAAGGCCCTCATCAATGGACTATGCATCACCATCGAGCTCGGTGCTACATGACTCTACATTCGTGGCGACTCGGAGCTAGTCATTGATCAAGTCATGGAGTCCTCCTATAAAAGCCCCCTCATGGTAGCATACTGCCAAGAGGTGCGTAAGCTCGAGGACAAATTCTAGGGGATCGAGCTACATCACGTCCCTTGAAGGGACAATGATGCCACCGATTTTCTTGCAAAATTGGCCACCAGGCGGGATCCATCCCCAAGCGGGGTCTTCATCAATGACGTCCATGAGCCGTCCACCTGCATCCTAGAAGGTCTGATCCAGACACACCCCGATGCCCAGTCGGCGCTCGAGGGCTCCGACCCTGATGCCAAGCCATCACCTGGGGGCTCCGACCCTAATGCCAAGCCGGTGCTCGGGGGCTCCGATCCCAGTACCTCCATGATGACATCACCCACAAACGTTGCCGTATTGGCACTCGATCAAACCGACTGGCGAGCACCGCTACTCGCCTACCTCCTCGAGGAGGTTCTCCTGCCCGAAAGGACTGAAGCCCGATGGATCGCTCGATGCGCCAAGATCTTCATCGCGTTCGGTGAGGAGCTCTACAAACGGAGTCCATCAGGGGTACTCATGAAGTGCATCCCAACCAACCAGGGGAAGCAGCTCCTCCTCGAGGTCCATGCTAGGATTTTTCGAACATCATGCGGCCCCAAGGTCGCTGGTCGGAAAAGCCTTTCACCAAGGTTTTTACTATCCCACCGTGCTACAAGATGCTGAGGAGGTTGTCCATAGGTGTAAAGGATACCAGTTCTACGCTCGGCAAACCCATTTGTCTACATAGGAGCTCCAAACCATCCCCATCACCTGGCCATTCGCAGTCTAGGGCCTCAACATGATGGGACCCCTCAAAAAGGGCCTAGGTGGCTTCACTCACCTACTCGTAGCAGTCGACAAGTTCACCAAGTGGATAGAGGCTAAGCACATCACCAACATCCATTCAGAAGAGGTAGTCAAATTCTTCCTCGATATCATTTACCGGTTCGGCGTTCCTAACTGTAACATCACCGACCATGGGACTAACTTCACCAAAAAGAAGTTCCTAGACTTCAGTGGTGGATACGGCATCAGGATTGACTAGGCCTCGATCGGACATCCATGAACTAACGGTCAGGTCGAGCGTGCCAATGGCATGGTCCTCCAAGGACTTAAATCACACATCTTCGATCGACTCAACAAATACACCGGGCGATGGATTGCAGAGGTCCCAACAATCCTCTGGAGCCTGAGAATGACCCCAAACCGATCCATAGGGTTCACACCCTTCTTTCTGACCTATGAAGCTGAGGCAGTGCTACCCTTCGACCTCGACCATGGCGCCCCAAGAGTGAAGGCTTTCGACCACGACCGAGCCATGGAGGCTCAGCAAGACGCAGTCGACTTGCTCGAAGAGGCCCACGAGATGACCGTCATCCATTTTGCTTGCTACCAACAAACCCTGTGTCGCAGAACCGACCAATTTATAAGAATACAAGTACAATGGCAATCCGCAAGCGGTCGCACTGTCATACTTGAACCCATATAAACCCGGTAGTCCGTCGAGTACCACGACGGGTCTCGATA
Source organism: Miscanthus floridulus (assembly GCF_019320115.1). Classification (NCBI taxonomy): domain Eukaryota; kingdom Viridiplantae; phylum Streptophyta; class Magnoliopsida; order Poales; family Poaceae; genus Miscanthus; species Miscanthus floridulus. The sequence goes on along the minus strand of NW_027097880.1, from coordinate 6,160 downwards.
AACAATTTACAACAACCAAGACCGTACAGGATTCAACATACATGCCACATATTACATAAAGTTCACAGATACTTTTCATCATCAGAGTACGAATAAAAGTTATTACAAACCGAGTTTGATAAATAAAGCGGAAGCAAATAAGTTCGAAGATAAGTTTCCAACGTAGTTTGATACAGTGCCAAACCAGATCACGGTCCACAAAAGCAAAGATAGGAATTACTAAGGAAGCCTGCCCAAGGCTTACTCCTCATCCACAGCGGGATAGAAGCAACTCTTGCAATAACCATGATACACAGTGCCATCTGCAACAATGGGAAAATAAACCCTGAGTACGAGAAGGTACTCAGCTAGACTTACCCGTCATGAACTAGAAATAAAATGACTCCAAGGATCATGCAAGGCTGTATAAGTGGACGTAACTTGACAACATTTTGCGTAAAAGGCAATTACCAGTTGTACAATTATGATTCCTTTATCAAGTTAATTATAACTATCCATTTCTAGGTTTGCAACTATCCTGTGTCAAACATGTGGTATATCATTTAGAAGCATACAGTAGTAACCATAGCAGGTATTGTAATTCCATATTCATCCGAACCATCATGTTTCATAATATAGCTGCTACGATGTTGGGACTAGCCAAGTTTCTCACTATCCAGGAGAGACGGCGATTCGAATCGATTTTCAACCAGCTGGGAATTTATTCCTAACACAAACCCAGATCTACCAGCCACGATAGTCTTAGGTCACCTTTGGTACAACTCCGGTACACATTTCGCGGGTTCGTACTATGCCGCACAATCTGGAACACCAGATGCCAGGATGCTCAGGCTAAACCTGCCCTTGGGCTTAGTCTGATCGTTCCCTGGAAGGAGCGCACAACAGAACGGTTCCCGGCCTGAGTTGAATTACTCGGCTTCGCGGTCGGAACGAGTTATCCGGCCAGCTAAGTGAGAGGCATGCGTTCAATCTTGTCAGAAGCGCCAACAACGGTACGGTCCTTAATCGACACGGACGGGGATAAGTCCACACCCAAGACCTCCATGCCTTGTTGCTTCCCTATCGACCTCCCGTCCGGTCTCAATTTACTTTTACCTCATGGTTCAGTTCCACGATAGCAGATATAGCCAACCGTGCTCCGGTATCCACCTATATCTCGCAGGTGACAGGACATCACCTGACTTCTACCGGTCTAAGCATGGCTAAGCATATATATTCGATCCTAGACCTATACCGGTTAAAGGGATAATATCTGGACAAGGAATGTACATGCATCAAGTGGTTTCATTCAACTCTTATAACCTAATGCATCAATCATAAATACGTAAGTAAACATTTATAAATTACTGGGAGACTTATAATGCTCCAGGGCTTGCCTCGCAGAAAGGAAGTAGGGCGATGGTCAGGGCACTCCGGAAGCTCTTCAGGGTTCTGCTCCACGCCTTCGGGAGCTGCGGCTTGCGGATCCTCCTGCGGGTTCCCTTTCTCCGCTTCTTCGAATTCCAGCAACGTGATCTCTTCCTCCGATCCTAGATGCATGAGTATGGTATAAGTATTACGAATGCATATATGTTAACAAGTGCATCATGTTGTTTGAGTAGGTGCATATCTCTTCTCGATTACTACTTAACTACTTCTACAATGCATCGACTAGGCCATACTAGTAGCTACTTGTTTCACTCATAACTGGAGTTCTACAAATCCAAAAAGCAGTGATCCTGGACTTTCTGGAAAGCTTATCAAATTTTCTACGAACTTTGTTATTAACCATTTTTACAGTACACATCAGTTTCAACATGTAAATCCTCACACTCTAGAATCAGTCCGGAAATGACTTAACATGCAATATAAAGTAATAACACCTCTACTTTATGTAATCATTCACAATTTGACAACCTAGAACCTACCAACAGTTTAAGCATACCAAATATAGTTAAGATAATATAATGGTGCAAGCCCAAACTATTTATTAAATTGCCTTTATTATTTTATTTAGATATCTAGGTTAAATAATAAATATATATCAGATGTGCTGAATAAATTCTCAAAAATTTACAGAGCCTTACTAATGCTATCAAAGGACTACTATAAAAATTTCATGTCATTTTACTAAGTAGAACATTCTATACAAAAATGATAAGGAAGCAAGGCTTGAAATAGCAAAAATGGAAAATCCTATTGAAAAGTGTCAAACAACAGATTTCTTATTTTTCCTAACATCCATATGGTACTAGTATCACCTCCAACAAATTTCATGAATTTTGGACTCATAATTAATTTATAAAAATTCATGCAAGGATTAACTATTTATAAAAGAAAAATCTATAACTATAGATCTACACATGCACTGGTCTTCAAATTTTTACCCAAGCTCATATATGACAAGAATAGCCTACCACAAAAATTTCATAATTTTTGGAGCACAGGAACTCTAGATATAAAATAAACAAATTTGAATGCATTCAAAAGAACATTTCAAATCCTAATTTAAATCTCCAGAAATTTCTACTGTTGAACCCAAGAACATATTTTTATTAAATACTACACTTCCTAAGCAACACAACCATATTTATTTCACCATTTTAGGAGCTACCCAACTAAAGATACAAAAATCACAAAACAAATCAAAAACTGGATTCAAATGAGTTAGGCCTTCACTACTGCTGTCGCTGACAGGTGGGACCCGCTGGTCAGGGGACCCCACTGCGTCAGTGACACGAAACAGGGCAGCGGTGCTGACGCGTGCTGGCGCGGTCAGAGCTCGCCGACGGCGAGGTTGCCGGCGGTGAGGTCTTCACGACACCATCTACTGAGTAGCGCGCATCAAACGACCTAGGTGGTGGCGGGTGAGGGTGGGTGGAGCATGCTCGTCGTCGGTGATGGCGGCACGGCGGCGCTGCTCGACGCTGTGCCGGCCATCTCCGGCCACGGGAAAGCCAGGCGAGGCGCGCAATGGTACCACGGTGACCTAGCGACTCTATTTCAACAACAAAAGCTCCACGTAAAGCTCCGACGACTCTTGACCACGGCGCGGCGGTGCGGGGGTTAGAATGCGGCGGCGTGGTCGTCGCGTTCCACACCGGCGGGATCACTAACGACGGTAACGTCTTGGCACCGGCTAATACACGTCCGACCCAACGCTAACGCTCAAAATCGAAGGAAAAGCGCCGACGAGCCAAGCTATGGCAAGCTTACCGTGGAGGCGGCAATGGCGACCGAGAAACTCTGTGAGAAAGGAAACGGTGAATATGCCCTCACCGAAGCGTGACAGCCGTTGCAATCAAGACGAGGGGTGGAAGGAGGTGTGGCGCAGCTATGGGCGAGATGGAGGCGGTGGTGGTGCGACGTAGCGCACACGAGGCGACGGCGGAGGCGGTGCTGTGCTCGGCGGCGTGGCCTGGTTTTGCGGCGAGAGCAAGGGAGGGCGCTGGAGAGGGAGAGAGCTGGCGTGGGCGAGTGGAAATGGAGCGGGCGCACGCTGGCGTGAAGAAGGCGCGCCCTAGGCGCGGCGTGGCCTGCGCGGTATAGGGCGGCTGGCGACGCGCGGCCGTCGCCTGAGGACCACGCGGCGGCTGCTAACTCTGAAACCGGTCGGCCACTATGCCGTCGATTAGTTCGGTTCAGTAGCGGAACGGGACGCCTTGACAGCGATGTTTTCGCTCGTAATTTAATCTGTCTAATCCAATGGCTCTCTTGCGTGCCAAACCTCCTAAAATAGGAACTTCGTAGGACCGATATACCATCTACAAATGTTTGTTCAAAGGATCAAGCGTGCTAATCGCAACAAGACTGTAAGAAAATCAGTCCCAAAGTGAGCCCTGTCAGTCGGTCAGGGTTCCACGACTTATCAATTTCGTTAAGTGTTGAAATCAGGATTTTGATGATTCTTGTGATCCAATTTCAAACATGTTAGGAGCTGATCATGCTGATGGACCCAAAATCAAAGTTGTTCCTAATGTCAAACACTACAACTTTGCTTTAGTGGAACTCCTCCATGCAAGGTCTCTAACACCTAGTTCAACTTTAGTCAAAACATTGTCACTTTGGAAATCATGATACCCATTCAAACCATGGCTAAATGACCAAACTAGCCCTAGCACTAAATACCAAAGTTGTTCATGATGATACTCTAAGCATGTTTAAACAATTTGCAAGGTCATTTAAGCATTTCATGTACTAGTCACTCATATAGCTATTGAAAGTAATCACATGAAATATCACTCAAGTGCTTGGTCATGAAATGTGGCCTTCATGAACAAGGTTCCTTTTGTTAACCTAAGTGTAGCTAAGGTGTTTTAGTGACCAACATTACCCACTTGCATTCATTTGCACATGATCATATGCATATATTCCAAGAAACACGAGATAACAAGCAATGTTTCATATGTTTCGATCAAATGTTTTAATTGTAAATGATGATTTATGAATGCTTGATGCTCATGCTCATGTTATGCAAGTCAAGTTATGCAAGGCTAACACCCGAGGTGTTACAGCCCCTCCCCCTTATAGAAATCTTGTCCCGAGATTTGCAAGACCTACCATTCTTGGAAAAAGGCGGGATAAACTTCTTGCAGATAATCTTCTCTTTCCCATGTAGCATCTTGTTCACTATGATTGTTCCACACCACCTTATAGAACTTAATAATCTTACTCCTTGTCACTCTCTCCATCTCTTCTAATACTCGAATTGGCTTTTCTTCATAGGTCAAATCCGATTGAAGTTGCACGTTGGTGGGTGCAATAGCTTCTTCCGGTACTCGAAGACATTTCTTTAGCTGAGAAACATGGAACACATCAAAGATTGCACTCATCTCTGGTGGTAGTTGTAGCTTATACGCAACATTTCCTTTTCGTTCCAAAATTTTGTATGGCCCTACATATCTTGGTGAAAGCTTCTTTTTCATCCCAAATCTCTTCACACCTTTCATGGGTGATACTCTCAAGTACACATAGTCACCTACTTCAAAAGTTAGTGGTCTTCTTCTTCTATCGGCATAACTCTTCTGTCTTGATTGAGCTGCCTTCATGTGTTGTTGGATGATACGTACTTGTTCTTCGGCTTCATTGACAAAATCAATACCAAAATATCTCCTTTCACCGGGCTCAATCCAATTCAATGGAGTTCTGCACTTTCTGCCATACAAGGCTTCAAATGGAGCCATTTTGATACTCGCTTGATAACTGTTGTTATAGGAGAATTCAGCTAAAGGTAACCATTTCTCCCATGAACCTTTTGAAGATATAACACAAGCCCTAAGTAAATCTTCTAGGATTTGGTTCACTCGCTCTGTCTGTCCTGAAGTTTGCGGATGATAAGCTGAACTTCTGATTAGCTTGGTTCCCAAAGCTTGGTGTAAGTGCTCCCAGAAACGAGCTATGAACTGTGGTCCTCTATCTGAGATTATGGTCCTGGGTACTCCATGCAATTTCACGATCTGGGCAACATATATTTCAGCGTATTTCCCAACTATATACCGCGTGTTCACGGGTATAAAGTGTGCTGACTTGGTGAGACGATCAACAATGACCCAGATTGAATCGTGACCTTGGGGTGTTGTTGGAAGGCCTGTGATAAAGTCCATACTGATTCTCCTCCCATTTCCATCCTGGAATAGGCAGTGGCTGAAGTAATCCAGCGGTTTTCATATGGACGGCTTTCACTCTACTGCAGTTATCACACCTAGCAACATAGGCTGCGATCTCTTTCTTCATCTTAGTCCACCAAAAACGGGTTTTCAAATCTTGATACATTTTACTACTACCCGGGTGGATAGACAATTTGGACGAGTGAGCTTCTTCTAAAATTTGATTCCTTAGCTCACGGTCTTTTGGCACCACTAGTCGGTCCTCAAACCATAATACACCTCTTTCGTCCAATCTAAAATGTTTGGTTTCTTGCTCTTGCATTTTTCTCTTGATGTGACTTATTCCTACATCTGTCTGCTGTAGCTCTATGATTTTGCCCTCAAGCGAACAACTGATTGTGATATTGTGTAGTACAGCAGGATGTAGCAAGTTGAATCCATCTTCCAATAGCGCTTCCATAGTGTTGCAATGGGACTTCCGACTAAGTGCATCGGCTACTACATTAGCTTTACCCGGATGGTAATGCACTTCCAAATTATAGTCCTTAATCAATTCCAACCATCTACGTTGTCTC
>NW_027097879.1:0-28384 GCF_019320115.1 Miscanthus floridulus | reverse complement strand
TAATCGGAATAGCCAATTAATTCAAATAAAGCTCCTTTGGGATACCAAAGGCCAATGCTTGGTGTGTGCTTAAGATACCTAAGGATTCTTTTTACGGCAATTAAATGTGTTTCCTTAGGACTAGCTTGAAATCTAGCACACATACACACACTAAACATGATGTCGGGCCTAGATGCGGTTAAATATAACAAGCTACCAATCATAGAACGGTAGAGAGTTTGATCAACCGAGTTACCTCCCTCATCTAGGTCGAGATGTCCATTGGTAGGCATTGGGGTCTTGATTGGCTTACATTCATCCATCTTGAATCTCTTGAGAAGATCTTTTGTGTATTTCTCTTGAGAGATGAAGATGCCTTCTTTCATTTGCTTGACTTGACAACCAAGAAAGAATGTAAGCTCACCAATCATTGACATCTCAAACTCCTTAGACATCAATTCACCCAAATTCTTTGCATGAGTCTTCATTTGATGATCCAAAGTGATATCATCAACATATACTTGACAAATGAAGATATGCCCATCAAGCTTCTTGGTGAATAGTGTGGTATCGACCTCCCAATGGTGAAGCCCCTTCTCAATAAGGAAGTCCCGAAGGCCGCTCATACCAAGCTCTGGGGCTTGCTTAAGCCCATATAGTGCCTTGGACAACCTATAAACATGATTAGGATATCTAGGGTCTTCAAACCCGGGAGGTTGATCAACATAGACTAGTTCATTAATAAGCCATTTAAGAATGCACTTTTCACATCCATTTGATATAGTTTCATTTCATGATGTGATGCATATGCAAGAAGGATACGGATGGCTTCTAATCTTGCAACCGGTGCAAAGGTTTCTCCAAAATCTAAACCTTCCAACTTGAGAGAACCCCTTTGCCACTAGTCTTGCCTTGTTCCTCACAACAATACCTTGATCATCTTGCTTGTTGCGAACACCCACTTGTTCCAATGACTCTTGCATCTTTTGGTCGCTCTTCAAGATTCCAAACTTCATTGCGAGTGAAGTTGTTCAACTCTTCATGCATGCATTGATCCAATCCGGATCTTTAAGAGCATCTTCTATCTTGGTAGGCCTCATAGCAAGAGACAAAAGAGTGATGAGCAATAAATGAAGTAAGCTTTTGAGATCGAGTCATCACCCCCCTTTGTCGGACTCCCTATGATGAGATCTGGTGGATGATCTTGTAGGAGAGGTGTATTTCTTCTATTGACCACTTGAGGAGGAGGTTGTGGAGCATCAACATCTTGTGCTGTACCACCATTTGCTCATGGGAGATATGAGTATCTTCATTTTCTACTCTCCCAACTTTTTCACCATCTTGTGGTACATTTGATGAAGAGGGTTGATTAATGACTTGTACATCATCTTCATCATCTTTTGGCTTGATGTCTCCCACCGGAATATTCTTCATAGCCTCCCTCAATGGTTTATCACCTACATCATCAAGATCTCATGTGCTCCTTGGGAGCCGTTAGATTCATCAAATTCCACATCATATGTTTCTTCAACCAAGCCGGTGGCATGATTAAATACTCTATATTGCTTTGGACTTCAATGAGTAACCAACAAGAAAACCTATATCACAATGCCTTTGAAACTTCCCTAGGTGTTGCCGCTTCTTGTAGATGTAGCACTTGCAACCAAACACCCTAAAGAAGGAGACGTCCGGCTTCTTCCCATTGAGCAACTCATATGGAGTCTTGACAAGGAACTTTTGAAGAAATAGGAGATTGGATGCATAACATGCGGTGTTGATTGCTTCCGCCCATAGAGCTTCGGGGGTGTTGTACTCATCTAGCATTGTCCTTGCAAGAGTGATCAAAGTCCGGTTCTTCCTCTCAACTACACCATTTTGTTGAGGATATAGGTTGCGGAGACTTCATGTTTGATTCCAACTTCATCACAATAAGCTTCTATATTTGTGTTGTCAAACTCTTTGCCATTGTCACTTCTTATCTTCTTGAGCTTCACTTCAAATTCATTTTGAGCTCTCTTGGCAAACTTCTTGAAACAAGATGCAACTTCGGATTTGTCATGAAGGAAGAACACCCATGTATATCTTGAATAGTCATCCACAATCACAAGACAATAGAGATTTCCTCCCAAACTCTTGTATGTTGTTGGTCCAAATAAATCCATGTGTAGGAGTTCTAGCACTCTTGTGGTTGACATGAAAGCTTTGGTTGGATGAGTGTTTGCAACTTGCTTGCTGGCTTGACATGCACTACAAAGCTTGTCCTTCTCAAACTTCACATCCTTCAACCCTCTCACCAAATCATTCTTCATAAGCTTCTTGAGTGAGCTCATCGCAACATGAGCAAGTCTTCTATGCCATAGCCACCCAAGTGTTGTTTTGGTGAATAGGCAAGTCTTCAAGTTTGCATCTTCGGAGGTGAAGTCAACTAGATATAAGTTGTTGTATCTAAATCCATTGAATATCACTTGATTGTCATCTACCTTGGATTACAACCACCTCCTTCTCGGTGAATAAGCATTGAAAGCCAAGATCACACAATTGCCCAATGGATAGCAAGTTGAAGCTCAATGAAGCAACATAGAGCACATTGGAGATGGAATGATCATTTGATATTGCCACTTTGCCCAACCTTTAACCTAGCCCTTTGAATTATCTCCAAATGTTATTTTCTCTTGTCCATCTACCTCTTCATCTAGTGAGGTGAACATACGAGGATCACCGGTCATATGTTGAGTGCAACCACTATCAATAACCCAATGACTTCCACCGGTCTTGTAGTTCACCTACACACAAGAGATTTAAGCTTTAGGGATCCAAGCTTGTTGAGAACCCTTCACCTTCTCAACAAGTGACTTAGCCACCCAAATTTTCTTAGGCCTACTCTTGTTGGGGGACCCAAGAACATGACTTTCATCTTTCCACTCGAATCTTTTCTAAGCATGTAGTGAGCATTGAAAGCAAAGGGTCTAGCATGCTTGGGCAAGGGTTGTGGCGGTGGAGTTTGACACTCATGAGCAAAGTGGCCTTCTTGTCCACATTCAAAACATCTCTTTGGTTTTGGCTTGGCTTTGATTGTTGGTGTTGAGCTTGAGCCTTCTTCTTCTCTACACTTGCCATATATCCAATGCCACTTCTATCCATCTTCATGACGGTATTCATGAGTAGCTCACTTTGGAGATGCTTGCCTCTAGCAAACTTGCTCAATCCCACCTTGAGATGCTCTTTCTCCATCTTGAGCTTCTTGTTCTCTTCCTTGAGAATATCATTGTTCTTCTCCTCCTTGAGTTTCTTGACTTCTTCTTTTAACTTCTCATTTTCAAGGATCACCTCTTTGTCATGATCAAGAGTTTCTAGCACAATGGTGTTGTGACTTTTCATTTCTTCAAGATCTTTCATGAGCTTCTCATTGTTACTCTTGAGCTTGACATACTCATCATAGTTATTGCACTCAACCACTTGCTTGCCCTTGCTACTAGATCCATGCTCAATGCTTTCATCAATTAAATCATCACATGAGGTAGCTATATCAATCTTAACAACATGGTTAGTAGCATCATGTGGCTCATTTGGTAAGAATTCTTGTGCAATAATAAGGGTATCATAATTGATCTTTAGAGTTGCATATTCATCTTTTAGCTTATTGTGACTAGTGATAAGCTCATTGTGCACCCACTCAAGTTTATCATTTTTATCTTTAAGCTCTTTCTTAGAAGATTTGAGCTCCTTGAGTTTGGATGATATAGAATCATTTGTTTCTTTGAGCTCATCATTAGCCTTTTCTAATGTGTCACATTTAGCTAAGAGTGAGTCATTTTTAGCATCAAGTTTTTCATTTGTAGCTCTACTCTTTCTAATGATCTTAGTATATTTTCTTAGTATTTTGACAAGATCATCATAGGTAGGTGAGTCATCATCATCGCTATCACTATCATCATCACTAGCATGTTCATCATCACTACTATCATCACTTTTAGTTACCTTGCGTTCACCTTTGGCCATAAGACATAGGTGTGTAGAGGATGATGGCGACGGTGGTGGTGAAGATGCAAGATCAATAGCAATGGTGGCCACCTTATCATCGTCACTATCATCATCGGATGATCCACTTGATGAATCAATGTCCGTGAGCCAATCACCGACAATATAGGCCTTGCCACTCTTCTTCTTCTTGTAGAACTCCCTCTTTTTGCCATCTCTCTTCTTGTATGGCTTGTTCTTCTTCTTTTCATCTTCATCACTTGAATCATCTTTCTTGCCCTTGTTCTTGAACTTGTCTTTCTTGGGCTTTGTGCATTGATGAGCTAGATGACCATGTTCGCCACAATTGTAGCAATCCATCTCGGAGATTGGCTTTCTTCTTGAGCTAGTGAAGAACTTCTTCTTCTTGCCATCAAACTTGATGCCACTCTTGTTTAGCCTTTTAGCATCTTGGTGGTCTTCTTCACCATGAGGGCAAGGCTTTCTTCATCATCTTCATCACTTGAGCTCTCATACTCAAGTCTTGCTTTGCCCTTGTCTTGGCTAGCTTTGAATGCTAGGTCCTTCTCTTTCTTCTTTGTAGAGGATGAGCCATCTTGTGGTGTGATGTGCATGTACATCTCATGAGCATTGATCTTTCCCAAGATTTGTGTCGGTGTAGCGGTGGAAAGATCACCTTGATGTAGCACGGTCACAATGTGCCCATATTTATCAATGGGGAGGACACTCAAGATTTTTCTCACAACATCGGATGGTGACATTTGAGTAAGTCCAAGCCCATTGACTTCCTCTACAAGAACATTTAATCGAGAATACATCTCATTAGCACTTTCTTTGGGAAACATCTCAAAAGAATTTAGCTTTTTAATCACGAGATGATAGCGTTCCTCACGCTCACTCTTGGTTCCCTCATGGAGCGCACAAACGTCCAACCATAGAGCATGGGCGTCTTTGTGGTTCCTTACACGATTGAACACCTCTTTGCAAAGGCCTCTAAAAATGGTGTTGCGAGCCTTTGCATTCCATTTCTCATAGTTCACTTCATCGCCTTGAAGTTGTGCGGCATTCCTAGGTGCGGGGAACCCTTGAGAGGTGGCTCTAAGAATTCCAACATCTAGAGCTTCTAAGTATGCCTCCATGCGGATTTTCCAATATGGAAAATCATCTCCCTCAAAGATAGGAGGAGGTCCATCCCCGTGAGACATCTTGCTCTAAGCGATTAAGCTTAAAAACGTGAGCACGAGGCTCTGATACCAATTGAAAGGATCAAGATGCCCAAGAGGGGGGTGAATTGGGCTAATTCTAAATTCTCTTGCAATAATCAAATCCTACAGATAGCCCAATTAACCCCTTGTGCCTAGAAAAGTGTTTATATCAAACTAAAGCACGACAACCTCTCAACCTATGTTCCAAACTTACTCTAGCAAGCAATTCTAAGGATGTAAAACAAGTATTGAATTGCTCAAAGTAAATACTCAAAGTAAGTGCTCAAAGTAAGTAGAGAGAGAAAGGAACGCGGCGATGTTTTGCCGAGGTATTGGAGAGTCGCCACTCCCCACTAGTCCTCGTTGGAGCACCCGCGCAAGGGTGTAGCTCCCCCTTGATCCGTGCAAGGATCAACTGCTCTCTACGGGTTGATTCTTCGACACTCCGTCGCGGCGAATCACCCAAAGCCGCTCACAACTTGAGTTGGGTCACCCACAAGCTCCGCCGGGTGAACACCAAACTCCCAATCACCACCAAGCCGTCTAGGTGATGGCGATCACCAAGAGTAACAAGCACGAACTCTCACTTGACCACGCGAAGCCTAATGAGAAGATGGATGCACACTTTGCTACTCTTGATTTGCTAGTGAGGCTACTCTCTTGGATTCTCAAATCACAAACACCTCACTAGGATCTTGCTCTTCTTGGCACTCACAAACATGTTTCTCAGCTGTTGGAATGAGCAAAAGATGCTCCACTCACGAGTGGAGCTTCTATTTATAAGCCAGCCTGAAAAACTAACCGTTATGAGCTTCTGCGGGGTGACCGGACGCTCCGGTCGTGATGACCGGACGCTCTGGTCAGTTCAACCCGCGAACCAGCATTCAAGTGATGACCGGACGCTGTCAGGGTCCGGTCAAGTACCGACCGGACGTGTCCGGTCGCTCTTGGATGCTTACTGTAAACGACCGGACGCTGGATACTCAGGGTCCGGTCACACTGACCGGACGCGTCCGGTCACACTTTTCCAAGTCTGGACCCTTACTGGAGTTGACCAGACGCTGGCCCTCAGCGTCCGGTCACATGACTTCCCAGCATCCGGTCACACCAGACTTGAACTTCTCGGTCAAATGAACTGACCGGACCCTGCGGCCAGCGTCCGGTCGCACCGGAGCCAGCGTCCGGTCAGTATTTGACCCTCCATTCACTTCCAACTTCCGAACATATGTGAATGAAGTTTGCTCCAAAGGATCTTAGGCATTCATAGGAGCTACCTAGAGCTAGTTTTAACAAGTGTGCACCACACCTAACTCACTAGACTCAACTAGGTCAAGCTACCCGTTCATACCCCCCTTCATAGTACGGCCAAAGGAAAAACAAAGTCCTAAACTACTCTAAGTGTCTCTCCAACTCCAATCGACACTTAGAACTAGTCATCCTTAACCTTGTCGTCCATCCTTTGAAAACCGAAATGATTTCCATCGTAGGGGCATGACAACCTCGATTGCCCAATCGATCTCCATTACCATGACCTAACTTAATTGCCTCTACAAAACACACATTAGTCATAGTAATCTTGTATTGACATTAATCACCGAAATCCAACTAGGGGCCTAGATGCTTTCAGGGGGTTCATCAGATCATAGGGTGCCTTGCTACCCTTAGCCGATTCATTTCATGCCTCGGCGAACAAGGACCCCCCCTTTATCGACTCCTAAAGAAGTCCGACCGCTTCGAGTGGACAGCCGAGGCACAAGAGGCGCTTGACATGGTTAAGCAATTTCTAACTAAACCCCCGGTCCTGGTCCCTCCAAGCAACGGAGAATCCCTCCTCCTATACATAGCGGCCACCACGCAAGTGGTTAGCACTGCCTTGGTAGTAGAGTGGGAAGAAGAGGGGCACGCCTTCAAGGTGCAGCACCCTGTATATTTCATCAGCGAGGTATTATCCGACTCCAAAACCCGCTACTCCCAAATCTAGAAACTCCTCTACACCATCCTCATCACCAAAAGGAAGCTACGCCACTACTTCGAGTCACACCCTATGATAGTCGTGATGTCCTTCCCCCTCGGCGAGGTCGTCCATAGCTAGGACGCTACAGGAAGAACCACAAAGTGGGTGCTCGAGCTGATGGATCAGGGCATTACTTATGCCTCCCGAACGGCGATCAAATCCTAGGTGCTGGCCAACTTCATTACGGAGTAGACCGAAGTCCAAATGCCACCAGCAATCGTCGATCAAGAGTACTAGACAATGTACTTTGATGGATCGTTGATGAAAAAGGGTGCCAGCGCAGGACTAGTCTTCGTATCACCCCTCGGTGTCCACATGAGGTACATGGTTCAGCTCCATTTTCTCTCATGAAACAATATCACAGAATACGAAGCACTCATCAACGGTCTACGAATCACCGTTGAGCTAGGCATCCGACACCTCGACGTCAGGGGTGACTCCTAGCTGGTCATCGATCAGGTCATGAAGGAGTCAAGCTGCCACGACACCAAGATGGTGGCATATTGCTAAGAAGTCTGACGACTAGAAGACAGATTCGACGGCCTCAAGCTCAATCACATCCCAAGACGCCTCAATGAAGCAGCCGATGCACTCGCAAAGGCAGCGTCTCGCCGAGAGCTTGTTCCGGCAGGTGTCTTCGCCAGCGATCAACATAAGCCCTCGGTGCACTACAAGGGATCGAAACAGGCCAATGAAGGCCCATTTGATCTAGCCCCGGGGGCTGACCCACCAGCAGCTCTGCCCAATCCCGAGGTCATGGAGCTTGAAGAGGGACCAACAGTAGAGCCCGACCCTCTCGACGACTGGAGAACGCTTTACCTCGACTACCTCCTCCGCAACACACTATCGGCAGACAAGACGGAAGCCCGATGGCCTGCACGCCACGCCAAGTCCTTTGTTCTTGTAGAGGGCGAACTCTACAAACAGAGTCACATCGGGATCCTCCAGCTGTGCATCCCCAGCGAACAAGGAAGACTCCTGCTGAGCGACATCCACGATGGGGTCTACGGTCACCATGCCGCACCAAAGACCTTGGTTGGAATCGCATTCCGACAGGGCTTCTACTAGACCACTACAGTAACTGACGCTGAACAAATTGTACGCACCTGCGAAGGGTGTCAGTACTACGCTCAGTAGATTCACCTTCTAGCCCAGGCGCTCCAGATGATCCCCATCATGTGGCCCTTCACGGTCTAGGGGCTCAACCTGGTTGGGCCACTCAAAAAGGCACCCCAGGGCTTCACCCATCTACTTTTCACCATAGACAAGTTTACAAAATGGATCGAAGCTCGACCGATCTCCACAATCAAATCTGAGCAAGCTATGCTATTCTTCCTCGACATCATCCATCGCTTTGGAGTACCGAACTCCATCATCACAGACAATGGCACACAGTTCACCGGTAGGAAATTCATTCGATTCTACGATGAACAACACATCCAGATCGATTGGGCAGCCGTTGCGCACCTCCAAATGAACGGGCAAGTCGAGCGCGCAAATAACATGCTCCTGCAAGGCCTTAAGCCTAGGATTTTCAACCGGTTGAACAAGTTCGGCGCGCACTGGCTCACTGAGCTCCCGGCCGTGCTCTGGAGCCTAAGGACAACTCCTAGCTAGGCCATCGGCTACACACCCTTCTTCATGGTCTATGGTTCTAAGGCCGTTCTCCTAATGGACCTTGACTATGGAGCACCAAGAATCAGAGCATATGACGAATAGGGGGCCGAGGCATCCCACCAAGATGCCATGGACCAGCTAGATGAAGCCCACGACATCGTCCTCCTCTGTTCAACTAAGTACCAGCAGGTGTTGCGATGGTACCATAGCCGATGGGTGCGGGACCGAGCCTTCAACGTCGGGGACCTCGTCCTCTGCCTTGTGCAGAGCAACAAGGACTGCCACAAGCTCTCCCCGCCCTAGGAGGGGCCGTATGTCATCGCGGAAGTACTTCACCTGGGCGCCTACAAGTTGAAAACCATCAACGGCGAGGTCTTCACCAACACCTGGAACATTGAGCAGCTATGTCGTTTTTACCCTAAAATAAATGCATGTTTTTTCTTATCATTTTTTGTCCTTACAAATCCCCGATCTTTAGTGACATCCAACCCCTGCAAATCGCTAGGGGCTGGACCTCACTCGGGGGCTAATACAAATAATACAAGCACATTCTACAAACACTTCCTGCGTTGTCTTTGCAAATCTTCATCTAAGTTTTTTGGTTCTTCTCATAACAAGTCCTAAAAAAACTAAGATTTTGGGAACAAGTTCTGAGTACAACTGGTAGGACTGTGGGAGACCCACACCCCAGTGGCTACAACCTCTTTGCTCACCAACATAATCAGAACTAATTCACCCGTATTCCTAGTCTTTCGCAACTTGGGCCATGGGAAGGCATCAAAACCTCTTCACAAAAAGGGGGAACTGAAAAACTGTTACTGTTTTCCATAACAAAAACATGAAAACTTGTTCATTATTGCACAAATTCACCACTTACAAAGTGATTTCATCACACAAAGGACTAGTGTACTCCTAAAATCCAAAGGACTATTCACTTGGGGGCTTCCCCAAACTTATTCAATTACAGTCTCTGCTTAGCTTTACTACGAGTACTACTGCGGTCGCCACGCCAAGCTCTCCATCGGCAATGTCTGGGCATGTACATGGACCAGTTCATCTACTGCGACCGCCATGCCAAGCTCTCCATCGGCAACGTCTGGGCATGTACACAGACCAGTTCATCTACTGCGGCCGCCGAGCCATGCTCTCCGCCGGCAATGTCCCACCGCTTCATCGAATCTTCGAAGGCACCGTCATCTGCAACAATGAGCACCATGCCAGCGACTATGGTGTCCCGACCCCGGGGCGCCCAGGGACTACGCCATCGTCATCGGCCACAACCCTGACAACGGCGCCTCCGTCAGGATGCCCCGGGACTACGCCATCGTCATCGGTCGCAACCCCGACAATGGCGCCTCCATCGGGATGCCTAGGGACTATGCCATCGTCATCGGCCACAACCCCGACAACAGCGCCTCTGCTGGGATGCCCAGGGACTACGCCATCATCATCGGCCGCAACCCCGACAACGGCGCCTCCACCGGGACACTCGGGGACTACGCCATCATCATCAGCCATAACCCTGGCAATGGCGTCGGGGCAGAAAGCGCCTCCCGCTGAAGGAAGGCCGCAACCAATGGTGGCAAAATTGACAACGCTCATCGCCCTTCGGCGCCTTTTCTCCTTCGGCAGCGGTGACCCCTCCTCAGCACAGGCAAACCGCGCCATCTCATCTACGTTGGATAACCTCTAGCTCAACATCGCACTCCAGAATCACAGGCGGACTTGTGAGTTCTTCTCTCCCTGACATTACCCTCTCTCACTTAGGAGTCGACGCATTCAGTGAGAAGAAAGGAAAAGGGGTGGCAGCTCAGAGGCTGGCGGGGAGGTGGGGCGAGAACTCTCCCCCCCATTTAAAGAGGGGCCTTAGCAGCTAAGGAAAGGTGAAAGGTTCAGACCAAAAACTTTCTGCCTTCCCCTATTCAATGCAAATGCGAAATCAATGCTGATAGAAATCTGAGGGGATGTGACGGAAATGACGGGATGCGCTCTAGTTGATGGGATGCCGCCTGGTAAGCCAGAACGTCATCCGGGCATGGCCCACCACTAATGCGCCCCGAACGCAAGAACCGGGGCATGCTCACCTGTAGGCGACTCTCCGCTTCCCCAGGTAGAACCATGGAACGACCCAATGATGGAACCTCCCTCCAGGGGGAGCCCAGCGGGCCTCCTAGGTCGATCGGGTGCCCTAGGCAAAATAATGAACGAACAACCAATAGAAAGATAAGCACCCCTGTTTACTTACTTTGAGTGTTGAAATTCTTTATCGAGCCTTCGACCCCAGCAACGGTAGGGGCACGGACATCGCCCGGGGGCTGCTAGGGGTGCCTATTTATTTAAACACCCTCTTAGCCCAACCCCTCCTTACATTTGCGGAACCAAAAGCACAGCGTGTGGGAATAATACGATAAGTACAACTGGACGAACCACCAGACCCTACGCTCCGTCAGCTATGGAGTCTTTTTGGTTCACCAGCATAATGACGTTCACAATTCCTCACACTACTAGCCTTAGCTCCCGCCTTCCCAAAAGAAGTTTGGAGGGGTCCACCTGCAGAGCCCCCTTTGGGGGGAAGCTGACAGATCGCTTAAAAGTCAATCGTATGGCTCAGATTGCCACCGAGAGGCAAAAACAAAAGTAGCAATACTTATGCAGGTTACGTTGGCCTCGTCGAAAACATCGGACCCAAACTTGGCTCAGACACGTCTGGTAGGAGCTTCCCATAGCTCATACCGCCAAGGTAACGTTACCGACCCCCGCTTTCGTTTCGATTAAACTATATGTTAAATTCATACGTCCAAACGTTGCATATGCAAATTCTTGCATCCCAACGCTTCGTGTCGCGTCACGAAGCGGTAGTCGCTTCATTCAATATGAGCGACGCCTGACCGGGGTTCGAAGGCCAGCCCGCGAAGGGCTCGAGGCCGCCTCATGTCAAACAGAGCCAGGGGAGGAAAACCGAAATGGGCCCCAGTGGCCTTGCTCGACCCCGTCTAGAAACAGACATGGACATTTTGACCTTTCTCGTTTGATTCTAACCTCGAGCCGGACCCACAGAATCTCCGACGAGGAGAGGCCAACAGGCCACCTGAGCCCAGCAAACAGCTCAGGCATCTGTCGGGAGGTGGGTTAAGAAGTAGTGGAATGCCACATGAGGGCTCTGCCGGCCCTGTCAGCGAATGATGGATCTAGATTCCACACGAACATACCCGTTAGCGAGCTCATTGAGCGCGACACCTAAGCCATCAAGGCAAGTGTCATCAGCTCAGCCCCTCCGGTCATGGAAACCGAGGATGGGGTAGTGCAATAAAACACGGCCGACCCCTAACAAGACCCTAAAAGGCTCAGGGGCGTGAGCCGCTCGATCCAAGATCGAGAGACCAAGGTTCAAAGGTTGACCAGCAAAGGGTCTGGGACCACCTCGCATTAAACAAAAGCTAGTTGAGAAAACATAGATGAGCCTCAACAGCCTTTGCCTGACCCGCATTAAGGCGAATAGGGTCATCTCAACCTTCTTGTTCAATCCAGCCTCTAGCTGAGCCCATAGAAACCCCGTTGAGGGGGAATCTGTTGGAAGGCAGGCAAAGGAGTAACGGAACACCCCCCGAGGGCTTCGTCGACCCCACCACAAAGCAAACAGGATTGGATTCTGTCCGAACATCCCTGTTAGCAAGCTCATAACACATGGTCACACAGCGATCATCAAAGTCCTAGGTAAGAGGTACGAGTAAATACAAACATAAGTTCACCTCCCTCGCTCTGGTCTCTAGTAACATCTGACCCCAACAACCGCAAGGGGTCAGATCTCACTTGGGGGCTGATAGAGGTATGGGTACCTCCTTTCTTTTTTCGAAAAAACATTACATTAAGATCTCCTCGCATCAAGACTGGCGACAAGATTTGGGGGAACAGATTGGCAAGATGGCGTCGTTGCCGGGGATCGAACCTGGGTCACCCGCGTGAGCCCACGCCCCGACAGCTATGGTAATTTTGCTCACCAACACACTTAAAATTTCCTCCACAAAACTTCAGGCCCTACGGTCTTAACAAATGGAAGGATCGATTGTCGAAATCTTTTCATCACAAAAAAGAGAAGAAGGTAAGATTAAACAAACGAAACGAAAATTACGAAACCGTTTTCAGGACACAAAAATACTAACACTTGTTCACATATTATAAATAAGTGTTTATCAAGCTAACTACTTCCACGAAGGGAGAACCTCTTATTTTGGCTGGTCCGCCAGGTTCCACACGAGGGGAGCCACTGCCTTTTCCATCTTGTCCTGCTCACCATCATCATAAACAGGCGCAAAACCATGACTCATTACCTTTAGGTTGATCTCCCGATCGTAATGGGAATGGGTGACAGCAAAGGCTTGGGTGATCCCGGCATGGAAGGTGTCCTCCTCAAGTTGGCCTACCCATGCCATGATTCCTATGGCATGAGCTACAAGCGAGCTAGATCCTTCTGGCTACGCCACCTCCAGGGCATCAGTAACCACACCGATGGTAGTTTGCAGCAGGTCGTGCTCGTCGCTTTCGACCCGAAGGATCTCTCGCACCTTGGCAAGCTCCTTCTCCAACCTGGTAACAACATTGTCAACATCCAACCTCTGGCTCACTGCATCCCCAAGATCCACCTGAAGGGAGTCGGCCACCCCACGCGCCTCGTCGCGCTCTCGGATGGCCCGGTCCGCCCTCTGCTGCAACACCACAGACCTCTCCTCAGCCTTAAGCTTGAGATCTCGCTCCATCTCCAGCTTTGCCAGGAGCTCGCCGGCCCGCTCACTAGCCATGACATTCTTCGGTAGTAGCTCGTCTTGCTCCTTTCGAAGCCTGGTGATCTCCTCCTCATCCAGCTTCATCCTCGCTGACAAATCCTCAAACATCACATGAAACTCCTCCATGTCACGATGCGCCTCGGCCTCCCACCGCTGGACGATAGCAAGCTACGCGCTCACATCTCCTCATAGTCGGGCCTCCTCGGTGAGGCCGTCCCACTCTGCCTTTCGCTCGTGGAGAAACCGGGATTTGTTCTGGCAACGAGCAGCAAGATTCTGAAAAGAAGACCGGTATCAAAAACACGAAAACACAAGGATACGAAAAGAAGGAGAATAAGGCGAATACCCGGCTAGAAGGAGTGATGATTTCGCATAGGGCTCCATTGGCCTGGTTCAAGGCATTGATCACGGTCGAGAACCCGATGTCAAGGTTCTCCCGCTCCACACTCTCGGTAACATCATCAAGCAAGAACAGAGCCAACAACGGATCCCGAGTCCACATGGGGAATGGCTGCCCCCCGACAACAGGGCTGGGGGCGATGGCCGACGAGTCCTTCCCACCACCGCCAAGATGCTCAGAGATCCACCGGCCGTATCCTCCCCCGTCTGGCCCACCTCTGAGGCCACCATGGCTGCATCTAACCCCGCTAGGCCTGACGCGGTCACGGCCTCCCCCATCTAGACCTTCAGTGGCGCAGACTATGCCGCTCCCTTGGACGCCACTATGGCCGCATCCAACTCTATCCGATCCACATCGGGCGCCGTCTCTGTGGCCATCGGAGGCACGGACTACACCATCCCCTCAGACATGACCATGGCTATGTCTGGCTGCTCTTGGCCTGACGTGGTAATGGTCGCCTATTCAGCAACCACCAAGGGCACGACTGCCACCACGGGTGCTACCAGATCGGCCAATGAGGCTGTGACGCTCCTGCCCAAAACAGGGGCGACATCGGGCAGCACCAGCCGTCCTGCCTGAAGGGCAAGGCTCTTCTTGGGCGCCGACCCCAGAGGGTGGCCCCATCGCAAGAATCTACAAAAGAGGAAAAAGTGTAAGATCAGAATAGAAAAATAAAGGTAACAACGAGGGGAGTCGATGACGTACTCTGACGCTTTTGGGCGGTGGGTACATTTTAGGGACGAACCCCTAGACCCCTCCTCCAACTCATGTGGGTAGGACCGTTTCAATCCTGCTCCTAGCTCCAAGGCAGGGGGCTCGTCTCCCATGTCTCATGAGGCGCAGCGCCAGAGCCGCTCCCCTCCACCGTCTCATGAGGCGTGGTGCTAGAGCCGCTCCCCTCCACCATCTCATGGGGCGCAGCACCAGAGCCGCTCCCCTCCATCACCTCTCGGGGCATGGCGTCGGAGCCGCCTCCGTCCACCAGCACCGCGGGGACGGTCTCGGATCTGACCCCTCCCTTCCACCGAACCTCTGCCGACACCTCGAGGGTAGCAGCGGATCCACCAGCTCCCATCAGACCCAGGGGCGGGCCTGGCTCCACTGCTCCTGCAAACTCGCTACCCTCCACGTGGAACGGGAAGGGTCCCTGCATGGGCAACGAGTCCTTGTTCACCAGGTCAGCCCAATCCACGCCGGTTGCTTCCTCATTCGACTCATCATCATCATCATCATCTTCACTGCTTGTCTCCTCTCCTCGATCTCAAGCTTGCTGCTTCCGTATCGCCTTCTTCTTCGCAAGCTCCCACATCTTCTTGTCCTAACCAGCCATGGCGTGATTCGCTGCCGCCCAGGCTAGGTCCTTCAGCAATGGAGTTGGTCTGTCCTTGAAGTGCAGTCCCCCCGGCTAGTCCCGCCATCCCAAGGTTAACATCAGGGGATCAGAAATTACAAGAGAAGAAAGGAGCAAGAGGCAAGAAAACTTACGAAGTCAACAAACCCCGGTTCCGGTCGCATCGGAGGATGCCCCGGCACCGGATACACGAAGTCAAGGACAACGCCAACAGAGTCCTTCATGGGGTCCATTGCCTCCTTGATTCGCTGCGCCACTTCAGAGAAAGGGAGTGGATCGTCGACGAGCACCGTCTCGTCGAATGACGCTTCGGGCACCATCTTATACAGGGGAAGTGCGTGCGCCATCAGCGGCGCCACCCTCCTCACATGGTAGGCACTGATGATCCCCGACCCCTTCACACCCCTTTGCTTTAGAGTTTGGATGGCGGCGAGAAGGCTATTGAGTTGCTTCTTCCCCTTGCCCAGGACGACCCACCCCCATGACCTTAGGGCCTCCAAGATGTAGCGCCCATTGAAAGCTAGCAAGGGGGCGGCGTCGTCGTTCTTGATATAAAACCATTACGAATGACACCCTTTGTTGGAGGTGGACAAACGCATTAGCGGGTACGTCCTCCCTCGGTTGTTGCGGAGGTGGATGCTGGCGCACCCCACCGGCACATGCAGCTCTTGCTGCCTGACCCGCCTCTTCACCAGATTGATGACAAAGATATACCACCATAGGTTAAAGTGGGGATCGATCCCCAAGAACCCCTCGCACAGAGCGACGAACACCGCAATGTGCTAGATCCCATTGGGGGTAAGGTGCTATAGTTCCACCTGATAATAGTCCAGCAATCCCCAGAAAAATGGATGGGCGGGCATGGTGAATCCCGTTCATGGAAGTGAGCAAAAGACACGATGTACCCTTCAGGTGACTGCGGCTCCTCCTCATCGGGCAGTCGCCACTCCTCGACAGCAGTCAACGGGCAAAGGAGGCCTCGGCAGACGAGGCCTCTAGGCACCGAAGGGAGATGTTGGATTTATACCCCGGGTCCATTGCGACAACAGGAGCAGCACGGAGAAGAAGGCAGCAGTGAGTTTGACGGCGACAGCAGTGCGGGTGTAGGAGGCTAGGGCGATTGGCGGCGGAGGTTTCAGACGCGAAGGCAAGGGTGTGAAATACGGAACCCTGGGGGCAAACCCCGTGGTTTTATAGGGGCGATGGATGCGAGAAGGGCAACCGTCCGCCTCGATCTCCGGGCCTGCCATGCGCACCGTCGCGTCACGTCGCGGGACACGCGCCTGTGATCCCTATCCTCTCCCACCAAAATCGTGTTGGATGGTTTGCCTTCCCGAAGCGACCAAACTCTTTTCCCACAGAGGGGACATGGACTAGGAAAATCTCTTCTCTAATCCGTCTAGGCCCATAACGACCGGGGGTCGGCCCAAACCAACTCAATGGCCGCCCCAATGAAGGATGGGCCCATGAGAAACTAGAACTCAAAGACACAAGCATCACCAGGGCCTTGATCCATAGTCAGGACCCAGCCAGGCCAGAACTGAGTAAAATTCCCGCGAACGGAATACCACAATTCCCTTAAAAAATCCCATCGACAAAAAACCAAGTTCTTCAGCCTTACCCGCGAAGGGTCCGATACTACCCCCCGGTTGATTCTGTCTGAGTCACCCAGGGGCTCGGAGGATACACCCATCGGGTGCACTCACGCGCACCCTCTGGCAAATTAACTCTGACAAAATTGAAAACACCCCCCGAATGATTCTGTCCGAATCGCCTAGAGGCTACTGTCGAGGACCTAACACTAGGGTACCCCAGGTGGTGGAACCGATAACCATCAAATGTTAAATACTTCTAGATGGATAAGGACGCCGCTGTGTTTCTTGCCCGAGCGATGGGAGCTTGGTTTCGCCTCGCCCGACGCCATTGGGCTAGCTCCGCCTCACCCGAGAGCTTAGGGATTGACTCCACCTTGCCCGAGGGTTTAGGGATAGACTCTGCCTCGCCCGACCCCTAAGGGCTAGGCTCAGTCTCGCCCAAGGGATAAGGGCCAGCTCCGCCTCGCCCGAGAGCTTAGGGATTGACTCCGCCTCGCCTGACCCCCGAGGGATAGGCTCAGTCTCGCCCGAGGGATAAGGACTGGACTCCACCTCACCCAACGTCTGAGGGCGAACCTCGCCTCACTCGATGTCTAAGGACTAGACTCTGCCTCGCCCGACAACCTCTCCCCGTTCCCTTATGATGATAGGTGTAGGGTAGGACAAGACGTTCAGGTCAACCGCGGCTTCAAGGACCATACCCTGTGCCTCGGTAGGAAAAGTACTACCAGGGAACAACGGGATGGGTGCTCTAGACCCTCTCAGATGTAGTAGAGTCTGAAAAGTGTTGTGGGTGCGTGCTCTTCGCCCTATAGAGTTGTAGGCACCGCCTTCAGCTCTAGGACACGGAACCCAACGAAGATATACGACAACCACTATGGTCCAGGAAAGGACTCGTGTCCTCCACAAATGACGGATGTGAACAACAAGGCTAGGTAGCGTACGCACCCTAGCCCTCTCACTTGTAAAGCCATCCCCTTCATCTATAAAAGGGGATGCGCTTCCTCCAACAAGGGGACCGACTTTTGATAACACAACACACAACACACATAGTCAAGCTGCTACTAAGCTCTTGGCATCCTTTCGACCCTTCCATCAGAGACTTGGGACCAGTCCCTCTCTCGATCGTTTGTACCCCCTACTATGAACTATTCTTTGGTGCTAATAACACGAGCAGCAACAGACTGGACGTAGGGACATTCGGCCTGAACCAGTATAAATCTTGTGTCCTTTAGCGCACCATCTGGGCCTAACACGCATTACTATAAATTTACTTGCCGATGCTTATAGGAAACACTGACAGTTACTATTCACCTATTTTGAAGGACACCATTATAATTTTTCGATTCATTCAAATACGACACGACGTACATATGGGAAAGGCTTGGTCCCCACCTATAGACGTACCAGACATACTGGTATTTTTGTCTAGACTATATTGCCCTTAGCTACTACCCTCCCTATAGTCACTGACGCTTAGACCCCACTGGTCATCCCCTTCCTCTCCTTCTCTTACCAATGGCCATCGCAAGGGGCTGCACATTTAGGCCAGCTGCTCACCTACCTCCTCACCGGCACTGGCAGCGTTCCTATACCTATGCTGGGGCTAGCGTCGGCGCACTCTGAGGCATGCTCATGTAGGCCATGCTCACCTTCATGCGGCCAAGGCAGAGCGAAGCTCCAGGTGCATGCACTTGCCGTTGCCATGGCCAGTCGGTGGCAAGGCCGACCACCATCTGCGTGATAGCAGCCCCCCTAGCCCCTGCGCAAGACCGATAGTGGCTCGGTAGCTCGCTCGCTCGCCTACCCAGCAGCAGCACGGCGGCCTCCTCGTACGCGCTCGCCGGCCATGGCGCCTGCCTTCTCGTCCAGTGGCGGCGCAGTAGCATGCAGGCGTGAGCCTAAGAGTGGGCGAAGGATGGTAGTGGTGTCGTAGGCGAGCAGCTTCTTCTTGGTCTTCTCTGCTCTCTCTCTCTCACTCGCTCTTGCTCTGAGCTCGTGCGAAGCGCCACCGAGCAGTAGCAAAGTTCCGGCCAGCCGCTCCCGTTTTGATCTGCGAGCGCCGCCACAATCCTGGCCCAAGCTCGCCCCCTTGATCCACCTTGACCTCCCTTAGGTGCCGGCGCTCATGCACCTAGAGCTCCGCCCAACCATGGTCACGCGGGAGCTCTACCCTGCCTCAACCTCACATCCACACTCCTAGTCCTAGCGGCGGGTGTCGTCACAGCGGCACTATCTGTGTCCATGTCCGTGCAGAACTCGTGCTAGGTGTTCAGTGCGACGATGGCCACGTGTGGCAATCGAGTGTGCAGGTGCCTCAACTGCTGGGGAGCCTACTGTTCCTAGTTGTCGGCAAGTGCAGAGGTGAGACCGAGGAGGCAGGGCGGCACGGACGGGAAGGAGAACCACCATTGGTACGAGCAGAGGAAGGGGATGACGAGTGGGGCCTACACGTCAGTGACGAGGATGAGGGAAGTAGTTGAGGGCAATATCGTCCATATGAAAATACTTGAATTCTACATGCTCCAGCTGGACCCAAGGGTCCCAAAGACATATAGCGTGACATTTGTCAAAGAGAGGAAGAATTATAATGGCGCCCTTCATAATATGTAAATAGTAATGGTACTTTTTCAAAATTCAAAAATAACCCTAGAATAAAAGCTCTCGCAATAAAAAAACTACGAGGTCTCATGTTCTTAAATCTGTCTCTGTAATAGCCACTTCTAAATATGCATTTCTATATTCTAATAAATGAAATTGAGGCGCAGTCGAACCGACTTTTAAATGAAATACTAGTAGAGAAACAACTTTTGATCCACTTCAAAATTTGGCTTTAGTCTCGGTATTTTTCGTGTCCGGGACTAGAGAAACCTTTAGTCCCGGTTGGTAGCTCCAACCGGGACTAAAGGTCCCTGCCCAATGGCTACTATAGCAGGCTTTTGCTGCAGAGGACCTTTAGTTCCGGTTGGAGCTATTAACTGGGACTAAAGGTTAGCTTTTACTCCCGGTTGGTCCCTCCAACTGGGAGTAAAAGTCTACTCCCACCTGGAGGCTCTGTCCAGGACTAGAAAGTGACCTTTAGTCCTGGTTGCTATCTCCAACCGGGACTAAAGATCCCCTCCTACATACCCCTTCTTCCTCCCCGAGCCCGAGCCACTTCAAGCTCAGTGTTCTTGCTTCATCGCCGGCCTCTCTTCTTCCTCATCGCCGGTAATCACAAGCTTTCTTTGATTCCTCCATCAATTTTTTGGTTCTAAAGGTCACCAACTTTATACTCTCATGTTTTATCAGTAGCATATCTCATTTTGTGGACTAGATATTTGTGGTTTTTTATGGTGGATTTTTTTATTTGTAAGCCATTTAAGCTCAAAATCACTTTAAAGTTTGCATATTTCGATGAAGGAAGGTTAAAGTAGTTATTCAAAACTAGTATTTAGCTTTCATTTCTAGCATGCATAGCACACTTCATGGTTTAGAGATATAGAGAATTTTATAGTTTTTTTAATTTTATTTGTTTATAAAATGAGAAATTTATATTATATTAAAAATGAGTATAGAGAGTAGATGACAACTGCTTCCGGGTCCTCGGCCTCTCATTGGGTTCCAAAACGACTAAGGCCGAACCTCCCTCTCATTGCATGCGGCAAGTGTGAGGAGAAGATTGTGATGGAGTACCAGGTGAGGAAGGAGTATCCCAACAAGGGTCGTATCTTCTACAAGTGTCTGGATCGCATTGTGAGTTATTTTGTCGTATTTGATGATTATGGTTAATTTATACTTATTTTCATGATGATTGTGATTAAAGTTCTAACTTTTTGTTTTAATTTCAGTGAGATGGCACTGGATGTTCAGGCTGGTATGTTGAACACGTGCAAAACTCTCTTGCACAGGCGGCTACGGCGGCTGATGAGGCAGTGATCCTGCGGAAGAAGCCCATAGATGTTGAACATACGCATGATCTATCTGTTTTAGTTGGGATTGGCCACGAAATCCTTATGCTGCTGAAGTGTATTTTAGCTTTAGTTTTTTTAGTGGTAGTTGGGATTGTCTACATTGTAGCGAGACTTTCATAAATTAATACCTTATGTGGTGGCATGCATGTTGTATAATTAACTAATTATATTCTAGGTTTTAATATGGTATGTATGTCATGTAATACAGATGAGCCGGCATTGGATGTACAATGCTGATCGCCACTCCTAAGAGTTCATTGAGGGCGTGAATTCTTTCTTATGTGTGGCTGAGGCAAACAAACGCGATGGTTTCATATGCTGCCCATATGCCATATGTAAGAATTTAAAGGAATATGCTAGCTCAAGGAGTCTTCATTCACACTTGTTGAAGTCGGGTTTCATTCTAAACTATATTTGTTGGATGAAGCATGGAGAAACCGGGGTTGTAATGGAAGAAGGTGAAGAAGAACAATGGGATGATGATGACATTATTGCTGAATATGGTGCCTTCAATGATACTACAATGGGGAAGCTGAAGAAGAGGTAGGGGCAGAAGATGAGCCCGCTGATGATCTTGGTTAGGTCATTCGTGACGCACAAAGAGAATGTGAAAGTGAAAAGGAGAAGATCAAGTTCGAGCGCATGCTAGAGGATCACAAGAAATTGCTATACCCAACTTTTGATGTGGGACAGAAAAAGTTGGGTACCACACTAGAATTGCTGTAATGGTAGGCAAAGAATGGTATATCTGACAATGGATTCGAGGAGTTACTGAAAATCCAAAAGAAGATGCTTCCAAAGGATAACGAATTGCCGCCACTACATCGAAGCAAAACAGGTAGTCTACCCTTTGGGATTAGAAATCTAGAAGATACATGCATGTCCTAATGACTACATTCTCTACCATGGCGAGGAGTACGAGAAGTTAGATGCATGCCCGGTATGTCATGCATCACGGTATAAGATCAGGCGAGATGACCCTAGTGATGTTGAGGGCGAATGTCCCACGAAGAAAATCCCTACCAAGATTATGTGGTATGCTCCTATAATACCTCGCTTGAAACATCTGTTCAGAAACAAAGACTATGCAAAGTTGTTGTGATGGCACAAAGAAGACCGTAAGGTAGACAATATGTTGAGACACCCTGCTGATGGGTCCCAGTGGAGAGCAATCGATAGAGAATTCCTGGAGTTTGGAAATGACACAAGAAACTTAAGGTTTGCTTTAAGTACGGATGGTATGAATCCTTTCGGGAAGCAGAACAGTAGTCATAGCACTTGGCCTGTTACTCTATGTATCTACAACCTTCCTCCTTGGTTATGCATGAAGCATAAGTTTATTATGATGCCAGTGCTCATCCAAGGCCCAAGGCAACCTGGCAACGACATCGATGTGTACCTGAGGCCACTAGTTGAAGAACTTCTACTTTTGTGGAACAGACCAGGTGTACATGTGTGGGATGAGCACAAACAGGAGCACTTTGACTTGCGAGCATTGTTGTTCGTAATAATCAATGATTGGCCTGCTCTAAGTAATCTTTCAGGACAATCAAACAAGGGATATAATGCATGCACACACTGTTTCGATGACATTAAAGGTATATTCTTGAAAAAATGTCGAAAGGTTGTGTACCTTGGCCATCGTCGATTTCTTCCTTCGAATCACCCCCTAAGAAAGAAAGGCAAGCATTTTAAAGGTAAGGTAGACCACCAGACCAAGCTGGGCAACCAAACTAGTGAGGATATACTCAATATGGTCAATGATGTGAAAGTAGTATTTGGAAAGGCACATGGCAGCGAACCTGTTCCGAATGACGTCGACAATCATGCACCCATGTGGAAGAAGAAGTCCATATTTTGGGAGCTAGTCTATTGGCAAGTCCTAGAGGTCCGTAGTGCGATCGACGTGATGCACCTGATGAAGAATCTTTGTGTGAACCTGCTAGGCTTCATGGGTGTGTATGGGAAGCCTAAGGACACACTTGAAGCACGACAGGCCCTATGGTGTTTGAAAGAATGAGACAACCTGCATCTAGAGAGGACAGATGATGGTCGCCATTACTTAAGCCCTGCCAGCTATACTCTTAGCAAAGAAGAGAAGGAAAACATGTTTGAATAGCTAGCAAGCATCAAGGTACCATTTAGATTCTCCTCGAATATAAAAGGTATAATAAATATGCTAGAGAAGAAATTCCTAAACTTAAAGTCCCATGACTGTCACGTGCTCATGACGCAATTGCTTCTAGTTGTATTAAGAGGAATTCTACCTTTAAATGTACGTCTAGCCACAGTAAAGCTATGTGCATTCCTCAATACAATTTCTCATAAGGCAATCGATCCAATGAATCTAGCTAAACTACAGAATGATGTGGTTCAATGTCTTGTTAGCTTTGAGTTGGTGTTCCCTCCTTCCTTCTTTAATATCATGACACACCTTCTAGTTCACCTGATCAAGGAGATTAGCATTCTCGGTCCTATGTTCCTGCACAACATGTTCCCCTTTGAGAGGTTCATGGGTGTCCTAAAGAAATATGTTCACAACCGTGCTCAGCCAGAAGGAAGCATCGCCAAGGGCTATGGAACAGAGGAGGTCATTGAGTTTTGTGTTGACTTTATTTCCGACCTTTATCCGATTGGTGTTCTTAAATCGCGACACGAGGGGAGACTAAGTGAAAAGGGGACACTAGGGAAGAAACCATATATTGGCACGCAGGACAATTATTTTAATAAAGCACACTACATAGTTTAGATTAAATTTGTGTTTGATGGTGGGATTTCCATGTTGCTTTTTGGACAATGAGTGATGAAAAAAATGAAAAGATTTATGTTAAAATGATGTGAAAATAAATTTTCAATCAAAAAAAAGTTTTAATGATTTAAATTAAACACTACATTTTTGCATTAATAAAATAGTAATTTTTAATGACATTATGTTTCAATATTTATAAGAAAAAACAAAAAACTTTAGGTCACACAATTTTCCTGTGTGCAATAAAGCAAAAGTAAATCCATATTTTTTTAAAACAATTTTATGCCTTGTATTTAATTTACTATGCAATTAACAAGACTTTAACATTTTATAGAAAGAAATATATAAAAAAAATAAATGGAGCTTGAAATGGACGGGAAGTGAAACTGTAGCCCAACTTTAGTCCCAGGTAGATCTACCACCAAGGGACTAAATGTGGGCTGCATTTTTTGCGGCCCGACAAAATACACCTTTCGTCCCGGGTGTTTATAGGAGTCGGGACTAAAGGTCCCTCCCCTATATAAGGCAGTCATTTCTTCTTCCTCCTCACTCTTCGTCTTCGTCGCCCATCGCCACTGCCGCCGCCGCCCTCGTCACCGTCGCCCGTGGCCACCTCTTCGACGTCGCGTGGCTCCCGCCGCCGTAGAACTGGCCGCCCCGTGCGCCACCCGGCCTCCTCCGCGACAGCCGGCCGGCCGCCCCAACGCCAGCCGCCCCGCGCGCCACCAACGCCGCCGAAGAACCCCGTGCGCCTCCTCCGTGATGGCTGGCCGGCCGACCCAACGCCGGCCGCCACCAACGCCGCCGGCCCCATACTGTGTGTTGATATATATAAATTTGTTATATATATAAATTTGTTATATATATATATTAGAGAGTTATAAATTTGTATTGTTATATATATATTTGTTATATATATATATTTGTTATATATATATATATTTGTTATATATATATATTTGTTATATATATAAATTTGTTATATATATATATATATATTAGAGAGTTATAAATTTGTATTTATATATATATATAAATGTGTTATACATCTATATTAGAGAGTTATAAATTTATATTGTTATATAGCTAAATTTGTTATACATATATATTAGAGTTATAAATTTATATTGTTATATATATAAATTTGTTATACATACATATTAGAGAGTTATAAATTTGTATTGTTATATATATATATATTTGTTATACATATTAGAGAGTTTTAAATTTATATTGATATATATATCACTTGCCAATAAATATTTTTAGAAAATAAGAAATCAAAGTTATGCTTTGGAGACTTGAATTTCGAGTGTAGTTATTTAATTGATTTTAAGCACATGACTCGATCCATTTTATAGATATATGGTTTTTATTTTTTATAGATATATCTAGTGGTGTAAAAGCTAGATGGCTACCCTAAGAGACAACATGGATGAAGAAATGATGAATATTATCAACACCGGCACTCAATTTGCCGATGGTGACCAGCAGGATGTAGATGACGGGAGTCAATACCTGGCTCTTAAAAATGAGCTAAAAAATATTGTGCAAAAAAATACTGGTGAGGTATAGGACAGAACATTTCTTGGGAGCATGGTTTCCCTAACGACAAAGATACCTACAGAAGCCGGCAGAGAAGGAAGGATGATGAAGCAGTGCGGATCAACAGGTTGGAGGAATATGTTCGTGAGTCACGGAAGGCGTTGCTTCAAGCACAGGAGCACGAAAAAGACATGCAAGCTAGAATGCAGGAGGAAATCATAAAGCAAGTGCAAATAGCAATGAGTGCCCAAAGGTAGGCATCAAATCCAGGAATCAACACTAATATTAGCTCCCCTGATTAGTTAAAAGCAGCTGCGCTTCCACGGAGTTACCAAATCAAGATGATACAATGCTACGTTTCCCCGTGGATGACATCACTATACCATTTACATCATGTGAGCTACATATTCCAAAAGGGAATGCCACAATCATATGGCTCTCGGTGTTTTTCTCCTCTAGATCCTACCAAGACATCAAGAATCTATGGAGTAATAATACCACCCGGATATGTTAGCGTCTCAGTGGATAGAGTTAACAAAGGTTTTAGTGATCTGGCTCTTGATATTCTAGGAGGTGATGGGGAGAAGACTCTAGGAGAAGCAGAGAAGACATTCATACTATGCCGCAAGCGCTACATCATTATTCCCGGGTCTCTAGTCCACCGCCGCTTCCTCAACTGCCAGACAATAGGTGCGGACAAAAGTGAATGAAACAATTTTTTCAGTAATTTTCTATTGACATGCATGATTAATAATAAAAATTTCTTATACCTAATTATTTTTTTTGTACTCACACAGCAGGGCCTCCGCCAACTTAAGTCCAATTATTCAATCTCTAGATCATCATAGTGCTTCGGGCAATGATTATGCAACACCGCCACCGCCGCCACCTCCAAGGAGGTCTCCAACACCTCCAAGGAGGTCTCCAACGGCTGCCCCGCCTCCCTTGATGACCAAGAAGCAGCTAGCTCCAAAGAGGTCTGCCCCCACAAACAAAGCCGTTGACCCACCAGCCGACAAAGAAGATAGCCTCCTCTAATCTAGTTATTCCCCAAAAGCTGTCTTACGAGAAAAGTGAAAAGGAATTAAATGCTGCAGTACAAAAAGATGTGAATAGTTTCTTCGAAAAAGTAAGAAAGCAGCGAGAAGCGAGAGAGAACCTGGAGAAACCGTACTTCTACCTACCTCTAGATCTTCTAAGAAAGAAGGTGGACCAGAAAAAGCGAGAATCTTAAAAGACCCTACCAAAATCGGACTACGACCGCTCTCTCACCAAGTTATTTGAGGCGGCGCAGAAAAAGACTAGAGCAGGGAAAGGTGTTGCATAACTCGGACAACAATCGCAACAATCAGTCCCCCCTCTTGTCATTCGTAATAAATATGGTTCAAACTTAGATTTACTGGACGTCGATTTTGAGGACCCTGTTTGGTTTTACGAGGATACTAGTTTGGACCTTGCCCAAGTGCTCGCTGAAGGATCATCTGCTCCGAAAGTGGATCCTTGGAAGAAATTTGAACATGGAAAGAGTCTATACAACCCTGAAGCCTTAGGTGAACTAGGTACGCAAATGTACTTGCTAAACAAGTGGTACATGGCGGCGTGTGAACGGGGAGAGACGACCTTTGTTTCTGTCAGAGTTAGAAACCAATATTACTTCAGTGACGATGACATTATATATGTCAAGTTTTTAGAATTACACCAACTATGTCACCTAGACTCTCTCGACAAAAGTCTCGTTAGCTGCTATTGTCTGTAAGTGTGATTATTTTCTACTATTAAAGTGTATATATATAAAGCTACATGTATATATATAAATTATATATCCTCACACTATATTTTTATATATGCAGATATGAGATGACAGAACTCAGAAAGAGAAAGGATAATGATGTTGGTTTCGTTGATCCAAATGTCGTATTCAAACACCCTAATCCCCCGCCTGAATGGAAAGCTGAACTTGAGAAAAATCTCATGAGGTTCTTAGTGAACCAACAAAACAAGGACATACTCTTCCCCTACAACTTCAAGTGAGTGTTAAATAATTAATGTCGATCATATGGACATTTGTTCAATTATTTGCTTACTAGCTAAGCTATCTCCCATATATATATGTTGACTCTAGTTAATGTCGATCATATTTGTGTATAAAAACATATGCAGCAATCACTGAATATTGATGGACATCGATATGGCCAATAGTCGGTTGAGCATCTTAGACTCATTAAGAAAAGAACAAACAGAGTACCAAGACATGATAGATATTATCAAAGGGTAATTTGGTCTCTCTAGCAACTATATATACCCCGATCTCTTAACTGCAACAATTATTAAAGGCCAAATTAATTTTTTATTTTATTGGACGCAGTGTTTGGAAAAGTTTCATTGAGAAACACCACATGAAACATTGCAAAGCGCCATTGGATGTAATCGCACATAAAGTAAGTACTAGCTACATTTATATATATATATATATATATATATATATATATATATATATATATATATATATATATATATATATATATATATATATATATATAAAATTCAATTAACACCATGCATGCTTTTAATTCACCAGATCTTTTTTCTCGTAAAACTGGGTTCTGAGGCAAGAACAGGGGATCAATTACTGCAGATACTATGTTTATGAGTTCATCATGGCGTACTCAAAAAGAATTCCTGAAGAGATCCTCAAAGTATGTTATATAAATATATTCATATATTCACAATTTCTTTTATTGCTCATATATATAAGTAATCACGTGACCAACATATATATATTAATACTTTTCCTTTAACTTTTATTAAAGACTCTATGGTTGAAGGAAAAAGTCATACGACGTGACCAACTGAAAACAATTCAAGAGACCATAGCAGGATTTCTTAACGACCATGTCTTAAACCCGTTGGCGAGTTCTACAATGACATGAACGAAATATGGAAGCCAAACCAGATGGAGTGAATTTGTTATCCCAAGGATATGATAGAATATACAATGCAAGTTTTATTTATAATATATATATATATATACATATTATATGTACATAAAATAACATACAATATATGTATATGCATGTAATATATACGTTAGTTTCATACTTTAGTTTGTACAAAATGTTCGAACATTATAAACGTGTAGCATACGTATATTATTAGCAGCGTAGAATGCGTATTCAAAAACCTATTCGAAAACCAAAATGAATCAACAATTGAAAAT